>NW_015150666.1:45152-130678 GCF_000732505.1 Cyprinodon variegatus
TTAATATATTGTGCATCAAAAATACTAATCCAAGAAACATAAAATAACTTCTCTAACCACCAGAAGTTGCTGTTACTCACATTTTCTATGTAACAGAAATACATTTATCAAATAAAATGTTTAAGCAAAAGTAAAAAAAGGCTTAAAAACGTGTATGAAATCAGTCAAATAAACTACTACTGCTGCTGCTAACTGATTAATGATGATGATAATAATAATAAAAAAAAAGCACCTACCACTTGGCTGTTGAACTCCACCTGCAACTGTTTTTGGATGAATTTTACATTAAAAATTGAACCATATAATGAGGTTTAAGAACAAATGCTTATCAATATATTTTTAGTTTGAACTTACCACCTGTTTTCATGCAGCCGCAACAAAAAAATAAAAAAGAAAGAAGAGCAAAATCAGTAAAATGCATTGTTTTAGTTAGCCTGCATGTGTTTATAACAGTCACATCTGTAATTTCCCCCTGGGATTATTAAAGTACTTCTGATCTGATAACCAAGTACGCAGCTACCGCCTGCGTTAATGCTGATCACTCAGTTCATCAATAATTTCTTACTGCAGCTTTTCAGGAGGGGGATTTGCAAAGTATATGAAGTATATAACTGATAACTTTAGGTTGGAATCGAACTGAACTTTATTTGAACGCTATGATCACAGTGTCAGAGCACAGAATTAAGTGAACGCCATCATCTTTGTTACATCAGTATTAGCAAGCAAAACACATTGAAAGCTGGAAATTTGAAAGCTAATCCATGAAACCAGTAAAGTGTTAGAGAGAGGGAAGGAAGGGATGTTATTAAATAACAAAAAGACAAACATAGACAGATCGTACTGTTGGATTTCACAGAGATCATGCCCATTAGTTTCTCTTTATCTTAGAATTTCATCTACAGCACCTTTTACAAGAAGTGGAACCACTTCTAACGATTTAAAATTAGGTTTTGCATAAATATGTCTTTTATTGCAGTGACATTATCTGACACACAAAAAAAAACCTTTTAGATTAAAATGAGATATAGAGATAGATAGATAGATAGATAGATAGATAGATAGATAGATAGATAGATAGATAGATAGATAGATAGATAGATAATGCACACCTATTACTAAGACAGGACAGCACTTTCTTATCTCCTGTACTATAGTAGTCCACAAGGGTTCTAGGTGTCTTAGGGAGAATACTGACAAATCCTCTGCACACAATCTCTATGTGCGATCTTCTAGTCCATTTAGCTCTTTAAAAATCACCTTCTGAATCCTCTGTTCTCTCCAGCTTTTTCAATTCAAAGTAAATTGAAAAAATCACTTTGACTTGAAAAAGGTTCCTGGATGGGAAGCGAAACATCTTAAAACTTGGAAACAAAGTCCAGTGGATTTAAAAAAAAATTTTTTTGTAATGACTATGACCTGGATGACTGAGAAACTTCATCAGCAGACATTAGTCTTATCTGTCGAAAGGTACTTTTCCACTAATTCATTCTTTGCTTCACAACAGATGAAACCTAAAAGTTGGTGTTGAATGGCTCAGTTAGACGTAGACAACTTTTATTGTCTGTATACAAAATGAACTTTTGTTAATACAGCGTTCAGTCAAGCAGCAGCTAAGCAGTGAAAAGGAACATTTCCATTTCATAAAGTGCAGCAGTGGTCAAATGTAAAGAGCGTGAGAAAAAAACATGATGCCAAGTTTTAGTCTGATTTATTCAAAGCACTGTAAAACATTTACCTTCCCTAATGCTGGGAAGAAAATGCAATTCATTGCATCACATCCAAACACCCAACCTTTCTTCAAGCTGGTTATTAAGATATGAAATCTAAAAGATGCCACATTTTGCTACAATTCTCAAACAGTGATCTCAGAAGACTTTTTCTTTAACTTCCCTTATCTTTCTGCTCACCATGTCTATTCCCACTCCTCCAACTAAATGCCTAATTAAAACGTATTTATACCTGAGTGACAGTGAGTAGGGTTGTTAATGATTTTGCAATTCAGGATTTATATAAAAATTATGAAAATGTTCAAATTCTAGTTTTCTGAAAATCTTAGCATGGGATCCTGCTACATATATAGATATAATTGGTAATTTGAGGACTTTTACACATCTTTTTTTGGGATAACATAACATACATGCATAAAGTATTGTCGGTGTTGAACAGAAACAGACACTTTTCAAAGATTTGAAGTTAGAGTTAGATGTCACTAATCCAAAAAAAAAAAAATAAAATAATTTTTAATTATACAATTATTAAAAGAAGTAATTTGACAGCACATTTATTCTAAAACTGCCTTATTTTAACTAACAGAAGTTAGTACAAAAACATGCTTGTAGGTGCTTTTTACATGCATATTAAAACAGTTATATTCAGAAAATTGAAAGTCTTTGCTGTAAACTGTCCCTTATTGCATCTGAAAACAGATATTTACATACACTGTATAAATAAGTTTGTTGATTTCTGCTTTGGGTCAGTAAGATTATTCTTATCTACCAAATATAAATAAATGAGGAAGGGAATTTTTGGAGAATTTATATAAAGGTATATATAGATTTGATTATTTTGTGTTGCCTTTTTTTTTTTGCCTTTCTAAATGTATAAAAAGGGTCAAACTTTCTCAGGCTCTTTCCTAAGACTGACAGAGATCAGGGCTTTGTGGAGGCTTCTTTTAAACATATGTGCTGACCAGTCATGATGCTGCCACCTTTGCACTTCACAGTTGGGATGCTTCTCTTAAGCTCACAAGTTTTCTCTTTTTGACTCTAAATGTGGAAAAAGATATTCAAAGCTTTAATTTTACTTTTTTTCAAATGGAACTATCTTAGAAAGTGAAGGTCTTTGTCCCTGGGAGCATTTGCAAACCCAAATCTTTTTTTTTTTTTTTTTCTCTTTTTGGAGTATAGATTTCAGACTCAGTTAGATTTATCTTAGCTCTTGTTGTTTCACTGAAACAATCCTCTTACCAACTTCTGACCTGTCTTTATAATGTCCCCCTGGACATTCCTATGCTGTTCATTGTTGAATATGCAGAACAGATGAATATGGCAGCTTCAGGCAGTGGTGGACGGAGTACTAAACAGTAGTCCTTGAGTAAAAGTATTGATACTCATAATTAAATCTTACTCAACTACATATAAAAGTTACTCAAACATCTAGGTATGTAGGTAGGTAAGTAAGTATTAAAGTACTCACTTTTGAAAATACTTAAGCATTCAAAACTATATGCATTTAAAAGTACTTAAGTTTTCAAAAAATACATATTAATCTATTCAATATCAGTACATACCACCACATGCATTGATGCGTAGAACCACTTTGCAACAAATTCAGTCCTAAGGGCTGCTATCATGCATGTTGAAAATGCATTTAAAAAAAGAAAAACAGCTACAGCGGTTTACAAAGCTAAGCTGAGAGAAAGGTAACAAGTAACTAGCTACTTCCTCAAAATGTAGTGGAGCGGAAAGTAAAATAACTGAATGAAATGTAGTGGAGTTAAAATTATAAGTACCCCTCTTAAAATGAATCAGGTAGAGTAAAGATACTCAAAAAAGTACTTAAATACAGTAATCAAGTAAATGTATCTTGTTACTTTCCACCTTTGCCTTCAGGCAACTAGAAATCTTACTAAAGTAAAGTTGGGAAGATCCCAGCTTCTCTTTCTAACACTGATTGGTTTCTTTTGATGTCACACAAGGAAGTCATGTGTTTCAAGAGTTGCATTAAAATCTCTTCTCTGGTCCAACTCTCTTTAACTCAGGCGGAACTTACAATCATCATTTGCACAATCTAAAGTTGTTAAAAGATGTTGTAATCTATTTTCTGTTGTTTTGTTCTGTTTTCTTTCCCTCTCACCTCATGCAGATGCAGAAGAAGACTTCCAGGACTTACTATAAATCTTCTGTGTTGTTTATTTTGCTGTTTTTTTTGTTTTTTTTCTCTTTACTCCCCTCCCTGTTTACTGTCTTCAACTCTTTCTATCTGCCCTTAGTATTCATCCCTTCTTCCTTTCTCACCTCTCTGTCTGTTTTCCTGTTGTATACATGTTATTCCCTTAATTATTTTAAATAAAGTCTTATACATAATTACCAAGCGGAACCGTATAGCAGCAGCCATAATAGTCTGTTGGCCTATCATCTACCTATGGGAAACAAATTCCCAGACAAAAAAAGGATGTAGGAATCTGAAACGATTAACCAAATTAGTCATTATTAATCGATTACTTATTGTTAACTTATTTGCTCGCTGAATTGGATCGTTACCTGGAGTAATAGCACACAGACTCTTACACATACCACCTGGTGAAAGAGTAACCTACCTATAGCAGTGACTAAGGTAAACATAACAGTTTCTTTATTCTTATATTTTTATAATTGAATATGTTTAACTATATATTTTTCACATGTTTTACCATTTGCAGTTTATTTAAAATGTGCAACAAAGGCTATTTTGCTTTATTACAATTGTTTTTTTCATGTTAATTTACTACATGTAAAAGTGTCTCTTTAGATGAAACGATTAATTGAAAAAAATAACAGATTACTAAAACAATCAACAGGAGCAGCCTTAATCATAGTGGATGTAACATGTTGACTTTGAATGCCTCCTTCTCATTATTCTGGCACAATTTTTAACAAATACAATTAATTTTAGTGATCTAAACTGACTTAAAAGAGAAAATAGTTCATTCTGATTTGATCTCAGTCACTGATTGTCTTTTTTTATACAGCGAAAGCAAATATCTCAGTTCAAATGCAAACCCTCTTTCTACATTCCCATAGTTGTCATTTTGTGCATGCTTTATATTAGAGATCTGTAAAATGTTTCTATTCACATATGGTGACTTGGATGAAACATTTAAAATCTACTAAAGAATAAATGTGCCATATCCACAGTATGGTGAAAGACTTTAGGCAAGCAGCAAGTCTTACTGGGCTGTGGGACCTCTGGCGCCTTATTAAGTGCAGCCATAGGAGTGGGCCCTGCCAAAGAGACAACAGGTTCCAGATTCATCCAGTGTTCAAGAAAAGCCAGACAAGGTAGAAGCTGTAAAGTGGACCTTAACACTGCCAGAGCTGGAGCCTGTGAGCTAGAGGTGGTCATTAGCTGGCAGCATTAGCAATGTAAACAATGTTTGAGTTATAAGTGCAGGGATCATTGGAAACAGCGTCTGCAGTTATTACCCATGGGAGAGATTACAGAGTTAATCTACCTGGCTGAGCAGTTCCACCGATGCCGACTTCCTTCCCTGTAAAAGCACAGAAGGATAATCTCTGATTCCATGATTAATGAACTGTTAGTTTCATTGACAACACAAACCATAAAAAGCATCACCTGGTTTCACAGGAACGCCGGTGGATAGAGAGCCATTAGGAACGCCGCTGACAGACGTCTCTGGAACTGCAATAGGTCCAACACCTACGGCATGAAGCACAGAGGTGACCAAGAAATGACACTTTCTACCTCCTCTGACATTGTTTATGTGTGGAGGCCTATTTCTGAGGGGTAATAAGTTTGGGATATATGTAATAATTAATCTCTTGAATTAATTGTGATGACAGCTCTTTTTCAGTTGTGAACTTAAATCTACTTGCTTTTTTTCCAGGGACCCTCTAAAGGCTCTTGTAGAACCATAGACATAATATTAGAAATTTCTACTGCTTTAAGCGACATTAATACAAAGATGAATGTAGAAACACAAGAAGCACCTGACCTTGTTACGTTATATTTAAAATGTTTATTAAAAAATGACTTTAGCGCCTGTCTAATATGATACAGCTCTCATTGGTTGAATACTCCCACCAGACAATTCTTCATCTGGAAGGGAAAACTGACGTACTAAGATGAAATTAAGAGACTGAAAAAAGACCTAAAGGATCCATGAAGCGTGATTTTCCAACTACTGTAAGTAAATTTTTTCTTTATCACACCTATGCTGCAGTTCCTGTAGTCACTTAAAAAACAAAAACTGCCTTGCAGAGCAAACTAAATTAAAGAGATGTGAACTGGTTCTATTAGAAAGGGGATGAAACATGAGTCAGACTCAAGTAAGGCCCCGTATCTTCAGTTGTCTGGTGCCAAAGGCTGATAAACCAAGTATGGTTCCTTTTTAGCTTTAATTTAGATTTTAAAGCTCACATCTATAGAAAAAACTATTTGTTTGGGCTTTAGATAGAAAGAGGCTCTGAATAAATTTTAAGTTGTTAATCTGTGATGTATGGAAGAGGATAATGGCTACTGTGGAAATAAAAAAAACAAGTTTTCTCAAAATTCGGAGAATTTTAAGATTTGTTTTTATTTCAACAGCCAACTCTCACATTAATCTTCTAAAGTTGGGAAAATCCTATCAGGTCACCTTTATAAATAATTGGCTGTTATGTGAACATTAGTATTTTTCCTTTGCTATATGTAAAGTGTAAGTAAGTAGAGATAGCATAAGTAGTGATCAGCTCTCAGTGATTCATTTTTAAATCTTTAGTTGTATAACTATCTCTAATCAATTTTAAATTCTAGGTCAGAATTGGATCAAGATGCACTTTTGACAGAAAGTGTTTTGTAAAATATAATCATTAACCTGATTCGACACCATTGTGCACTGTTCTGTGGTAAAAGAGTTTATGGTCTAAAAATCTTAGGTATCACAAATAATACATGTATTTTTGGTATAGAGACAAACTCAACTTATTGGACAAGTAATCGTGATTTTACCTGATGGAACTCCTCCTGGTCCGACTCCAGTTGGGATGCCTGATGAAAGACAATAAGTGATATATACAAATTAACACGACTTTGTTCTCATCTTTCTAAAGTCTTTTTAAAACACAATTAAAAATCAAAGCTGATATTGAGTTTTATTTAAATCTCTGTTTACATGCTCTTTAGCTGTACCTTTTTTAGCGGCTTTAGCAGCAGGAGAGTATTGTCCACCTCCTGGTAAGACTCCTACTCCTCCTACTCCTCCTGGTCCCAGTCCTGTACCAGCACCGCCTGCAACTCCTGGTTGAGAAGAATAAAAAAAGAAAAACTAATTGCAAATAGGTACTGCAGCAAAAACATTGAAAATAAAAGAAAAAAGTCTGTGTATTTTTGAAGTGGAGTGTAGTCAGTCCCTGCTGCAGAACAACCTTTCATAGTTATTAAATTTGTGCTTTTTTGAGTCGATTTTTTTGCTCTGTCCAGTTTGTGAAATAGTTCAAAGTCTTTCAGCTTGGATTCAGAGCACATGTGAACACCAGTTTCCAAGGTTTGCCTCACCTATTCTGACCATCTTCTAAAGAAAGTCCTCCCCGTAGCATGGTGCTGTCACCACTCCCAACCAGAATGGTGCTTGTAGAACATTCAGTTTTGGTCACAGTAAATAACCAGCCAACCTTCCTCCACACTTTTCCCCTATGCAGCTATTTGGAATGCTACCTATGAGGCTTTTCGCTTTTTCTAAATTATAGATATTTTCTTGCAACTCTTCCAAGTCTTCTTTTTTTTTTTTTAATATATCTGAAAGTTCCCCAGTAGAGAGCTTATCCCATCTAAGCTGGGTACTTTCTAACAAATCTGTTTGCTAAATTTTAAAAATAATCTCTCCTTTTAGGTTTGCAGATGTGCCATACAACTTCCATTTTCAGACAATGGATTGATCAGAGCTCTCCAACATAACCAGGTTGTTCTTTGGTCTTCGTGATGCTGTTTGCTCACTAATCTTCTCCAAAAAAGCCTCTAAAGCTTTCACAGAACAGCTGCATTCATGCTGAGAGGAAAATCAAAAATCAATTCAGCTTATGAATTGGCTGTCTAAAGGCATTTGATTAAATAGGTTTTATTTAGAGTTAACCAGGGGTAAATACATGTGTAAGCCACGCATTTCAGATTTTTTGTGATAATTTAAAAAAAATCCTTTTACTTTCAGCTATGCAGTACTGTCATTTATAAACTTTTACACATATTAAGTATTCAATGGTGAAACAATAAGTACATCTAAAGAAACACTGATATGTACAGGAAATACCTTAGGGGGTGTACTTTCTTGATGTGTGACTGTATCTACCGTATTTAGCTGCCTTAGCAGCTGCAGGATATTGCCCAACTCCTTGTCCTCCGAATGTTCCTCCAGTTCCTGTTCCAACTCCTCCTGTTGCAACTCCTAGTTCATAGAAACAAGCCAAAATGCCTTATAGGCTTACAGTCATGAAAATAATATGTAAGCATTTGAGATTAGATAAAATACTCTATTAAAATATCTATTAGAAATGATTATTTCTAGCATATATGGCAACTTTTGCTGTGGCAGGTGCTTGGTTCCAGGTACTTGAAGATTCACTTCCATACAGAGAGCCCATATGTTTATCTTCAGCTACCATAGTATAAATGTCAACTGAATGATGCTACTTATACTTTAGCAATAGTATCAAGATGCCACTTTATTGTATCTCTTATACTAAATCTGTTGGTTGTGCCGTTCTTTTTACATCTCTCCTTGCAGGTGATGAAGCAGACTAAAGACGTTTTATCATTGTCTCCCTTTCATCTCTTCCTTCTTTCATCTTTTCTCCTTTTTTCCCCGATTTCCTTTCCTGTTCTGCTTACATTGCAGTCTCCATATAATCTGTAAAACTCCCTGCATAATCATTATAAAGTTATTTATATGCATAAAACAAGCAGAACACTATGGCATCAGCCCTACTGCTCCACTTGTGAAAGCAAAATCTGTTGGGCCCTGTTTTTGGCGCCAAGACACTTATTCTAATTGCCACATTGCCAGACATTTATATTTAACTTTTCCAGATATCAAGTATTGACTGGTGAAACAGCATTTACATCTAAAAAAAAAAAAACACTGATATGTACAGAAAATATCTTAGGGGGTGTACTTTCTTGATGTGTGACTGTATCTACCGTATTTAGCCGCCTTAGCAGCTGCAGGATATTGCCCAACTCCTTGTCCTCCGAATGTTCCTCCAGTTCCTGTTCCACCTCCTCCTGTTGCAACTCCTAGTTTATAGAAACAAGCCAACATTTCTATAAGCTTACAGTCATGAGAATAATATAAGCATTTAAGATTAGATAAAATATTCTGCTTATTTCATTTCATTGAAATATCTATTAAAATGATTATTTCTACCATATTTGGCAGCTTTTGCAGCGGCTGAATATTGTCCTCCTCCTGGAAAGAAAGGCCCTCCTCCGGTTCCTCCCAGTCCTGCATATCCGAACCCAGTCCCTATTCCTCCTTGTCCTCCTATTGTAGAGCAATAAAAAAATTAGGTTTAAATTGTTCCACAGCAAATCAAAAAGTTGTCTTGTTGAAAGAGATGCAGTAGTGCATTTCATGTTGCACACAAGAACATACTATACTTTTTACATGAGATAAAATATTTTGCCACTTAAACAACAGTTCCAGTCAATTTTCTTTTTTATGGATGGTCTCTCACTATTCAAACCCTCTCTAGCTTTTCCTAATTTCAAAATAATTATCAAGCTTTAAAAGGCTGCAGAGCAGGGGAAAAATATGGATTCATTTGGTAAGAAAGATATCTGATATGAAAATATTTATGATTTTCTTAAAAAGAGAAAACTGAATACCTTACCATACTTTGGAGGTTTGACCCCTGCACCTCCTCCGTAACCTGCAAAGATGTTTATTAAGTTTATTAAGACTATAAATCAATTGACTTATTTTCTTTGAATAAATTCTACTATCTTACCACCATAGCCTCCTCCTGGTAGTACCTGCCCTCCGCCACCAGGGACTGCACCCCCTCCAAGGCCTGTTTGAAGAGCTGTTAATGGTAGCAGTTACACTATTTTGTATCTCCATATTTGGTGCACCAATACAATTTCTGGATGCTTTTAATGTAAGATTTGAATAAACTGAGATCGTAAGAATAAAAGTCTCACCGTATTTAGGAGGTTTGACTCCAGTTGCCAGAGCTGCAACAAAAACAGAACAAAGATGGCTGCTTGAAAAGATAATCTGAGATTCTCTAATTCTCTTATTATAGATTTACTTTACAGCCAGTGAAGTTAAAAAAATCTGTCAAAGGAGCTTACATCCATATCCTGGTATATACTGTGTCCCAGGGATCCCACCACCTCCTACTCCTCCTCCTACTCCTACTCCTCCTCCTACTCCTACTCCTCCTCCTACTCCTCCTCCTCCTACTCCCCCTCCTCCTCCACCTCTTGGGACAAGACCTAAAAAAATGGAGTAATGTTAATCATATTTTAAAGTCATGGTTTTATTTGATCTTGTTTCACTTACCATACTTAGCGGCTTTAGATGCTGGGGAGTATCCTCCTGCTCCCTGCCCTCCTACTCCTGAAAGGAAATGTATTTATTAACACATTTGATCACTGATATCAAACATTTTAAGTCAAAATAAACTCTAACTGACCCACACAGGTGTTATTACGTTTCACCTGAATCTTTTTCTTATCTACAGAATGTACTGAGGCCCACAGGGCTGAAGGCCGTTTATTTGAATTTGGACAGCCACTCCACTGCTGAGCTAAAAGTGGCTTTGTAAAATAATATCTTCCTTTACAGCACTTCCAGTACATCTTTACTGATGGCTGGATGATAGGATGTTGACCATTTGCCAAGAATGTAATGTTAAAAATGGCTCTGTTGATAAGCCAATGAGAAGTTCTCTCCTTTGGGTCTGGAGACATTTAGAGATTTCAAGCTTGTGGCTTTTGGATCACTTCCCTTCTCTATTAAGTCTAATTTTGTGATTCAAGTTTACCAAACTGGCCTTTTTTCATCTCGCTATATCCCTTAAATAACTCTTCCACATCATGCATTAGCTTTTATAGGGCATAAGGATATTTTTTTTAAGAAGTCTCTAAAAGCAACCAGACTGTTTATGTGTGCTTCTCATTGTAGGAAGAGTCTTTAAGAACTCTGCTCTACTATTATTTTCATAGGTATCCTAATATCGAAGTAACATCCACTGTATCAGCAGTGACCAAAACCCCTGGACTCATCACCATTATTATCAGTCTAACATGGAAAAAATACTAAACACTGTTACGACTCTGAAGTACAGGAGTTATAATTTGCTGCTAAGTTTTTTTTGCAGCCGCTAGATTGATTGCTGTGTTGATCTTCAGCAAGGAATTTAAATTTAATCTAAAGAGATTTAGATTCAATCTCTTTAGTGCTCCACAATTCTAACTGCATTGAGAAGAAATAATGAAATTATTATAATAATAACCTAAATTAGTAATTAATAAGCATTTAAGAAATGTTCAAAGAAGCAGCTTTATTTCTGTAATGTAAAGTAAGATATAAAAGAAGCAGAAGTTGCCCTTTACTGAGTTGCACCCAAAGATGCTAAAAAGAACAATGCTGATCATGGCCACGGGAAGTGGAGGTGCTGGGGGGGCTGCAGCACCCTATAGTGGCGAGAGGTTTTGTACAAAATGTATTAAAAACATTTCACACAATGTATACATTTCTTGTGAAAATTTTGGGAAAGCATTTTGACGTTTATTTAAATGTCACTATTACAATATTTTGAGGCCTAAGTAACACAGTTTCATGGAAGTTATGTTGTCATGACAACGCCAAGCAAGCTAATTGTCTCTCAGTAAAGAGGTATTTGCATAGGCAGTTTCTCAAAATGTCTACTGTGCATTCTCATGTGCTTGTGTACTCGTGAAACGTCATCAGCCTCAGCCCGAATACTATTCCAATTCACAAGAACACAAGACCGAGAACGGACAAAGTACCTTAATATTGTTCTCCCCTTCCCTCTTTACAGAGGATGCATTAGAGCAGACTTGTCCGTTCTTGAGATTGCCAGCTGTCCCAGCATGCACTGCTGCAGCAGCAGCTTCCAGTGGAGCGCTCACAGAGCTCAGAGAGTTAAGTTAAAAGTTCTCTTTTCTGTTGCCGTTGTTCTATATAAGAATAATTTAAGATCATTTGAGGCAAGAACATTATACTTTTAAGCTTCACTATATAGCCCATTTACTGATTTAGTGCATAATTAAAAAAAAAATCAGATGTTGAGAAGACAGTGGCAACCAGCGGACCTCCGAGGTTGTTTTGTGTTTATCTGACTGCGTTAGTTATTATTCCCCGACTAAATGAAAAAGGCACCCTGCTGTAGTTCAAAGTAAGAGCATGGTGCCGCTGCACACTTTCACATCTATTCATGCAGTAACCATAGTATTTTAGAGAGTGTTATTTTGATCTATTTTTTTTATCCTGTGTTCCATGTGTAATGAATTTGGAAAACTGTTCAATAACCTCCAAATAGAGTGATTATATAATTATTTCCCTGTGGTTCGTGTAAAAGGATTTTGGAGCTAATAGAGTCATGTGTGACATAAACACAGTGACTCAGGTTAATGCCAGCTGACCAAATCTATGTTGTTATAGTGTTATTGTGAAGTATAATTAATAGTGAGAACGGATGATATCTGTGTGTTACAGACCCTGGTTGCATGCACTGAAGTGTATGTGACAATAAAGTAATGAATCTTAGGCTATTTAGTGATTTTTATTCATTGTATTTTAAAAATAACTATAGGCTCAGAGGTCTTTTGTCCAAAAAAAAAAATAACACCCCCTGTTCAAAATTACTTCCTGACGCTGGTAGAGTATCTACTCACTCACATCCAAACTGCAGGAGGATGTATGAATAATCAACAACTAATTGGTTAAACCATCCTAAAAAACCCTAAAAAGTGACTGAAGTTCAGCTGTGAGCTATTTATTGATTATCCCTCATGAGATAAGAAAGCAGAGGCTCTGCAGATGCCTATTTTTCTGGTGCAACATTCAGTCAGAGATATACTCTGAGCCAAAAGAAACAGTTTGTCTTTAAACTCTTAAAAGCAAAACAAATCCATCAACGAGTGAAGAAAGGCTAAATTAACAGTTGACGGTCTGAAAACTTAAAAAGCCCACAGAGTCATTTTCTGGTAATAACAGTGTGCTCTCTCTGATCAAAGAGAGCTACTTCATGTTCAGCAAACCGAAAAAGCAACACTGAGAAAGACTTCAGAGAAAAAAAAAAATGAAGAGAGAAGAATCAACGGAAAACTGTTTCAGACCTAATCTTTAATCAGCAGAGGAATACAAGCAGCACACGTTTCCGTTTAACAGATGTTACAGATGTTCTACTTCATGCATAAGGATATGGGATCTGTGCCTAAAAACAGAAAATCAGCACACTATGTTGTACTACTCGATTAGAGCAAAACTATAAGATCCAAATTTGGTTATTACTGTGTTAGGTTCTAATAGTTCCTGGAAAGTTCAAAGAGTGAGATATTAGGATTCAAACCTACTGTAAGACTTTTCACTTTTATACTGATTGGTTCTTTGACTCCCAGTTCTTACACTAATCCACTCCCAATACCTAAAGATTCCTCAGCTTTAAAATTTCTCTTGTCTCCATCTCTTTCACACAACAACAAACCATTTTCTCTTACTACAAAATAGAAATTTTATTCTCTTAAAACTGGGATATTATGTGTCAACTTACCATATTTAGCAGCTTTTCCTGGTACACTAATTGGGGCGCCTCCTGGTACTCCTCCCGGTACCCCTCCCGGTACTCCTCCTGGTACCCCTCCCGGTACTCCTCCTGGAACTCCTCCTGGTACTCCTCCCGGTACCCCTCCTGGTACTCCTCCTGGTACCCCTCCCGGTACTCCTCCTGGAACTCCTCCTGGTACTCCTCCCGGTACTCCTCCCGGTACCCCTTGTATCCAATCAGACAGTCAGAAATATTATCATTATATATAAATATATATAATTTCAGATTACATGTGTTATGGATTGTAGCTATACAGATAAACTAAACTAAATTAAAATAGTTGTGGCAGTAAAGGGTTAGAGCAGACCCCAATTGAGTTCTCAGTGGCTCCCTGTGCTGGCCAGCTTCCTAAAAAAGCGCTGTTTTGTCTGAAACTCTCCATCTGACTTTACCCATTGGCCATCCACACTATTCTTGTTCAAATTCTAATTTCTAAAGGTCTTTGTGTACTTTTAATGGCAGCAAAGAAAGGACATTTTCTGTGTTTTTTAATAGTAGCTTTGATCTAAATGAAAGACCTTTTACTGGTCCTTTGTTGGCTTAGGTTTAGGACTAAGGTGAGATTTAGGCTTAGGGTTAAAGTTAGGGTGGCATATGTTCCAGTATTGGTTAGGTTAAGGGTAAATGCCAAGGTTAGGCAGTAGAAAGGGTAGAAAATGAATGGAAGTCAATTAGAGTATGCGTGGCTCTTATTTTGTAATGAAAACACGGATGTGTGTGTGTCTGCGTGCATGAGTTTAACTTACAAGTTTAGGATATTCTTCTCTGTATATAGAACAAAAATATTATGTGTTTCTTAAAATATCTGATATAAATAGTTGTTACCTTGAACTCTGCATGCCTCAAATTGCTTAATTTCCCAAGGTGTGTAACCTGGGGCTTGCTGGCTCATTTATTTTCAACTGGGCATTTAAGCCAAAAATGAAAAAGGTGGGACCCTGTGTGTCTGATTTAGACAGGGGGAGCTAAGATATGGCAGGGTCAGGCAGCCCAATAGAATCCACAGCAAACACTATGCTTGGTGAAGTTCAAGTCTCTTCTTGAATTCTGGGTCCTACATTCTGAGACATTACAACTTTACAGAAAGCCTAAATCAGAGCATAAAACTGAGCAGAAAATAATATTGTATTTTACTTGTTGTGTCTACTGATAATAATCCATGGTAATTCATTGCTTATGATGTACAATAGAGCAGGGATTTCAAACTCAAGTCCTCGAGGGCTGGTAGCCTGAAACTTTAAGAGAGTTTCCTGGTTCAACACACCCTAATCAAATGGCCAAATTTCTTCCTCAGTTTACTTAAGTTCTCCAGAGCTCTGCAAAGGACCTAACAGTTTGATTCATGTGTGTTACAAAATAGATGCATCTAGCTGCTGGACACTGGTCCTCAAGGACTGGATTCTGACATCCCTGATTTAGAAGCTGTTACAACAAATCAGGAATAAGAAAATAAAATAAAAAACAATCCACTGGACTTTTCTTTCCAAGTCTGAAGATGTTTCGCTTCCCATCCAGGAAGCAACAACTCAGGTATTTAGACACATTTCAAGAAGATTTAAAGGAAATGATCTGACTTTAAAATTGTAGAACTCGGTAACCTTATGAAAAGAATTTATGCTTGTTTGTTCCTTTTTAGAAAGGTTGCGAAAAGTGTTAACGTTCTACTTATAACAAAATCGTATCGATTTTTTTGTTGTTGTTTTCTTTTTTAGTCTTTCACTGAAATGAAAAGAATTGGATTAGAAAAAAATAGAAGAATCTTTTTTCACCTAACAGCCATCTAATGCACTGCGACAGAAACTACGCTAAGTCCTTTGTGATCTGTACCTGAAATAAGAATGTCAAATCTGCTTCAGGCAAAAGGGGATATGGAGTATTTCTCCTCCTATTTTTGCTTTTGTTCCTTTCTAATCTTTCAAATTCCAGCAAAGTTATTTTTTTTGTTTAATGCCTTTATATTCTCAACAGCATTCAGATTTCTTTAAGAATATTAATTTATTTTCTTGTGAGCCTTTATCAATTCAAAGACCCTGCTAATAATCATTAGTTATCCATAAAATAGCAGAAGAAACGTGTGATTTAACATTTCTGCAATTCATGCATTTATAATTTGATCAATTAAACATACTTTTTGCTAATGTATCAAATTATACATCCCAAGTAAAGTAAATATATTTAATTATGTTTTTTTTTCAAATACAGTTGAAGGTTCTTACCATATTTAGCAGCCTTGGACCCAGGTCCGTATCCTGTTGATAAAACATTAGAAAACAACAAATAATTCAAGAATTAAACAACAAAACTGAAAGACATAAAAAGAAAATCTTGTCAGTTTGACCTTTACTAACAATTACGGTAAAACTCATCCAATTAGATAGCCCAGGTATAGTTTTAAACAGCAGGGAAATCTTCAGCTGTTGTAATGAGGCTCTTTGACCCCCAGTGCTCAAAGATATAAACATGAACTGAAATATTTAGAATTAGCCACTTCAAGTAGTCAGCATGCTGAAGTAAGCAAATCTTCATCAGCGGAGAAAGAGGTATAAAGTTGCATATGTCGCAAGGTACACAACAGAGGATCCGATCCCCAGATTCCCAGATGATATTCATATAGTGACCAGTCAGCCAAAGGGATATCCCCTGGCCAGGTGGCCAAGGTGCATGATCACTCGGGGGCACAGTAACAGGACCACACACCGGTACACATTTGCATAAAACCTTAAGTTTGGTTTTGTTATCTACTATTCGAATTCTCATTGCTACAAGGTCATTTTCTAATATTTACCCTTACTTGAATCATGAACGTATTGAGAGTAGAAAGTTGTTGATACCTCCTTGAACCTGGCCTGGATACAGCCCACCAGTGCCACCGACACCGCCGACACCGCCGACACCACCGACACCACCGACACCACCGACACCACCAACACCACCAACACCACCAACACCACCCAAACCACCAACACCACCAACACCAGCACCTGAAAAAGCAAGCAAATACACCAGTCCCTCTTGCAGTCTTTATTGTCTTTTATTTTCTTTAAACGCTAGAAAAATTTCAACCACTAATAGTAAAAAAAAATCTACCATATTTAGCTGCTTTAGACTGAAAAGGTGAGACACCCCCGGTCCCCACTCCTGCCAAAAACAGAGATTTCTTTAATTTCTTTTACTGATTTCCACCTTTGAAAGAATTTTTCCATTACTTTTTTAAATACTCACCAGTTCCAACAGGGTAACCAACACCAGCTCCTCCTCCTGGAAGTCCAGCTCCACCCTGACCATAACCGCCATAACCTAGAATATAGATGGTTGATTGTTTCGCGAGCAATTACTAATGGCCAGTTTTCATCTACTGTAACATCAATGGTGTTTAAAATATACTATTACCGTAGGGAACTTTTCCAACCCCAGGTTTTGCTCCATAGCCCCCTAAAGGGTAAACATAGACAAAAAGATTAGAGAATAAAGCAAATTCATTGATGTGTGGTAAGAGACATAAGTGATAAAACAGTGGAAAAGATACAAATAAGGTCTTTTGCTCCTTTGTCTTGATTGTTTGGACTTAAATCAAGATACACAGTATTTATATTGTAAAAACGCTGTACAATACAACACTTTATTTGTTTTATTTTCTTATCAGTTTTTTTACACACTTTTCAAAGGTCCACATTGTGTTGCTATTTCTCCTATAACCTTTTAGTGCTGTAACATCACAATTTCCCCATTGAGGGACAGTAAAGGGATATTCTATTCTATTTGTTTCTATTCTAACTTTTGTGTTACCAATTGAAATAGGGAATCATAGTCTAAGCTGAAAAAATTGTTGATATGTCAGATTTGAATCAATGACATTTAAATGTAAAGACTGGGAACATTTAATCATATAATGGGCTTTAATTCCCTTAAGAAAGTTCAGAATCATATGATTTCTTACGTGTATATGCTATTATTAGACAAGTTTTAGTACCTCCTTCTTGTACAGTAGTTGGGGGGAAAAGAGAGGTAGAAAAGGGAGTGAGACATACAGGAAAGATCTGAAGGTCAGAAATTGAAAGGTTATACTTAGACTAAGACAACTTTTATTGCCATTTTGTATAAACTCTGTGTATACATAACATTTTGTTTTGTACAGCTTTTAGACAGTGAATGAGCAGCAGCTTGGCAGTGAAATGAACATTTTATATATATAGAGGTTCTTTTTTCAACAGTTTAGCAGTCTGATGGCAGTTGGGAAGAAGCTGTTGCAAAATCTGCTGTATCCTGAGCAGGAAGTACAAGAGCTTCTGTGCCCTTTTCACCAGTGAGGTGGTGTTTAAAGTCCAGGTGAGGTTGTCTGTGATGTCCACTCCCAGGAATATGGTGCTGCTTACAACCTCTACAGCTGAGCTGTTGATGAGCAGTGGAGCGTGGTTAGGATGGTTCTTCCCAAAATCGACCATGATCTCCTTTGTCTTCTCTAAATTCAGGATCAGGCTGTTATCTCTGCACCAGTCCACCAGCTGCTCCACCTTCTCTCTGTAATCTTGGTCGTTGTCATCTCTGATGAGGCCTACCACCGTGGTGTCATCTGCAGACTTCACGATGTGATTGGTTGTGAACCTGGAGACGCAGTCGTGTGTCATCAGAGTATATAGCAGGGGGCTCAGTACGCAGCCCTGAGGAGAGCCTGTGTTTAGGGTGATGACATCAGAGGTGTTCTGTCTGACCCGGACTGACTGAGGTCTGTTTGTGAGGAAGTCTAGCAGCTTGTTTCAAAGTCATGTATTTAAGCCCAGCTGTTCCAGTTTGTCTATTAAATTCTGTGGGATGATGGTGTTGAAAGCTGAACTGAAGTCCAGGAACAGCATCACATACATGGGTCTTCTTCTTCTCCAGGTTTAGCAGGCTCAGGTGAAGAGCAGAGGAGATGGCGTCCTCAGTGGATTGGCTCCGTCGGTAGGCAAACTGGCAGGGGTCAAATGTTCGGGGGAGACTGGAAACAATATGTTCTTTTACCAGCATTTCAAAGCACTTCATCATGATGGGAGTCAGTGCAACAGGTCATTGAGTGAGGTGACTTGAGCCTTCTTTGGGACTGGAATGATGGTGGCAGACTTGAAGCATGCTGGCACTATGGATTGGTCCAATAAAGTAAAATTGTATTCTCTTCTATATTTAGCTTTTCAAAATGTGTACTGTAAACATTCAAGTTTGTTTTAGGTGGTGATTTCAGAAAACAAAATAATGATGCTTTGAGTTAAATATGCCAGATTATTTGTAGTTATACTAAAGGATGGATATGCCCAACAGTAGATTGGCGAAGGCCTTGCCTATCACAGTCTTAGGAGCAAATTGATTATCAATATCTACAAGCTTTTCTTGTATTCTCCCATCTTCTGTGTAACTGAAAGTATGGGTGAACTCAACATTGGAAAGGTTATGCATCATTTAAAAAAAGATCAGTAACAGAAAATATAACATTTTAAAGGAACTAAAATATTTCAACATTTAAGATCACCTTTGGGTGATTTGAGGGGGTATCCACGAAACACTCCTGGCTGCATCGGTCCACCAAACCCTCTAGTTCCTGAAAAAGAAAATAAGTAGTTTTGTTGTTATATCTACACTACCAACTCTAACAAAATACAAATTACTTTATAAAAATCTAGATTTAATATTAACCTGGTCCTTGACCTCCTTGTTGTCCTCCACCTGTATAAGAAAAATATACATATTAAAGTCAAAAGGTTAGAAAATGCTGCAGCTGTAAACTCTGATCTATAACATATTTCCCCCCATTTTCCCCCCCCAAATGCTGTAGATCTTAATTCCATTTTTCTTGACATTTATTAATTCTTCTTGACTTTGGAAATATGCTTCATGTTGCAGTCATCTAAGTTTAAGGAAGAGGCACTCAGCAGACTGAAGTCAAAATCTTAACCTTACTTGATTTGGGATTTAAGTTAGTTCCAGTCGCCACCCCAGGCAGAACTCCACGGTTACCAAACCCTGTTTCAAAAGAGAAACAGAAAAAAAGTAAACAAATGATTAAGCATGAGAGAAACAGGATGCAAGCCTGATGGACTTAATTAATAAACACAAACCTGTTCCCTGTACAACTCCACCTTGGTAAAGTCCAGGAACACCCACACCTGCAACATCAAATGAGAGGAAATGTTTGCTTCCAATTTACGGATATACAGATGAGAGACTTTTGTTAATCAAAACCTTTAAAAAAAGTGGAGATTTGGAGAATGCCTCACAGTTAACTACGGTAACTTTCTCAATACACAAACATGGCACACAATCAACTTATTTCTTAGGCAACTTTGCCATCATTGTTAAGGTTGCTAAATCTAAAGCCACCATCTTTTATTTACAGTTAACCTTTTTATCCTCAACCTACCTTTAGTCAAGTAGTAACAAAAAAATCACTTTGGTTTCTGCGTCACTTCAGGCAAAATATCAGAAAGATGTAGCATTGTTTCATTTTCAAAATAATTCTTCCTATTTATTGACACCTCTGGTTGAGATAAGTAAATATCTATATATATCTATATATTATTGTATTGACATCATCAGCCTCAATATGATGAAGACCGAGGAACACAGGAGGAATGAGGTTATGGAGAAGTTTAAAGCAAGTTTAAGTCATTAAAAAAACAGGCTTTTGACTTTTAGAGCACTAAAGGATCCATTATGTTAAAATGGAAAGAGTATGTCTCAACTGCAAACCTTGCAAAACATTGCCATCCCTCTAAAATGATCAGTTTAAGAAAGCAAAAATCAAAAGAGTAGCCAAAATGCCCACAGTTTCTCTTGTGGAGCTGGAAAGACCCACAGCTAAGGTGGAATTAACTTTTCCTAGGAAAACAATTGAAGTGACGCCAAATGTCAATCAATCAAAGCCCCTTTCCAGCAAGAGCAGAAGTCTCCCGCTTTCTGACAACTTTGGCAGGATTTTGCATAAAAAAGTAATAGACGACATGGGACATAGGGAAAAAAAAACAGATCAAAAATGGCTAAATGCTCTCATTTTGCTGCATATGACTCCGGAACAGTTAACCCAAAGTATTTAGAATGGAACAGAGTAAATAAGCTTTAAAAAATGTAAAGGATATATAAACTGCTGCTGACCTTACGTGAAGTCAAACTCAACAGGGATAAACAGAAGACTAGCTGTTTTTTTGTCAGTACAAAGGTACCAAACCAATCTTCCCATTTTTTTTTTCATGATTACATTGTATGTTCATGTTGTTATGCAATAAACAATGTTGTTCATTTTGGACATTGGAGACCAATGTCTCAGCTGATATTAACCTTGAACATTTGAGGAAAATGCAGTTTTGCTCCGCTGCACCAATCCCAAAGTAAACCTCTACAAGAAACTCCCACAGGGACATGCAATCCTACCCACCACTGTGCTTGGGGACAAAGGCACAAAGCTTTAACCTATTCATATCTGAGTTATTCTCATACTTTGCGTTTTGGGGGCAGAATTTATGAGTATTCCATAATTTGCATTTCAATCTGCATAGTGACAGTTTAGCTAATCTCTAAGTCATTAAAATGTGTTTTCACCTGTGAGAGTTGTTAGACATTATTTCGTCTTCCTAAAGAAGAACCTAATCAGCAAAAGTGGCATGATATGGCAACATCAGATGGGTCGAGGCGGCATTGCAGTGAAGACAAAGCCTTTCTTCTGAAATAGCACCAGACAACTACTAATATTTTAAGAATACTCTGTAGTGCCAAACGAAATGTTTCAACGTGCATAAGCTAACTCATAAAAGCTTAACAAAGTATGATATAAAGTAAATTTATCATGTAACATTATCTCTATGTTTCCGTTGAGGATTACTCTGGTCTAGTCAAAGTTCAAATGTAATTTTGATAATATTTGACCAATGGTCTTTACCGTCTGATCTATTTCTTGTCCTATACTCTCAGTAAGGCACATAAGATAATATTTGGAGAGAGTAAAAGTAGGATGTAAATCTCAAGTGAGTCAGAATAGCACTAGTAGCTGGTTTTGTCAACTGAGCTGTAAAAAAAAATTCTTAAAATAATAAAACTATGATGATTGTAATAGTCCTGTCTTTGACTGAAAAAATAAGGTAAATAAAACCTAAACACTTAGATCTGAAAATGCATTTTGCATCAAAACAAAATGTACAAAGAAAATAGCAAACAGTGTGTTACTATATCGATAGATATATTCTTTTAGGTCAAGTACACAAGCCATTGATGCCAAAAAGCGGGTTACTGTAAAATATAAATGCACTCACAGTGTTACTCAAAGGATTTTTTTCCTCTATAATTTTAAACAGTACCTCATCTCTTAAAAACCACATGACCTATTTTAAAACTTTAGACGTCAGTCAGCTTGGATTTGAATCGCCACGGATACATTTATCGCCACACCGAACATCTGCCACATGCAATAAAAGCCTGTCTGTAATGTTGCTCGGTTCTGCTTTCTGTCTGTCTTCAACCTCATGAATTTATTGTTGAGTCTACAAAACCTGGCACTTTGGCAGCTTTCTTTCCTGCAGAACCACCAGATCCTCCTGGAAGGCCTGTCTGAGGGATAACAGGTGCTGGAATCGAAAAGAAAAAAAAACATAAAGCGTTTCATGGATCATCAAGCAAGGAGTGACATATATGCCCTGGCTAAAATAACACATTTCTAGTCATAGTGTTGAGCTAAGGACAATTAATTTATTCTTCTGAAACAATTTTTTTATTATTACATTTTTTCTTATTTTACTCTATTACATTTCAAACATGGCTTTGGTTTAAGTTCCAACATGTTCTTTTTTCAGACTAACAGCTTGAGAATGTAGAGAATCTCTTACCTCCACCGGGTCCAGTTCCAGTGACTCCCGGCCGTACTCCTGCACCTAATACAGCAGAAAGAGTTTACAGGTACATATCAATAAATTAGAAAAGCATAAGAAATATTACAGTGAACTCAGTGTCGTAAAATGATTTATGACACAGAGTGGTATAATTCTATGAATGTTGGTCAGCAGCTAAGAAATTAAAGCTTAACAACAGACAATTTAATGAACGCTTTTACATTTTTTCTCAGAGATGGCAGCTCTGACTTTGGCCTTCATGAGACACAGCGGACAAACACCAGCAAGGAAAGAGTTCCCCAAATCACCACCGACTGCAAAAACTTTACACTATATATATATATATTTTATTTTTTTATTTAATTTTTTTTAGAAAAATATGAATTTACCACTCAAGAAAGGCACTGTTGCTCCCACAGTCCTGTAAGGATTTAGCATGTATAGAAAGGTGCAGCACATATAAAGTCTGTAAGTATTTAAAACATAAAGAAAATCAAATACTTGCGATTGCTCTATAGATATATGTTTTTTCTAAAAATCTGTTGTGAGGATCTCAGCCTCAGCTCTACTGATGTCATGCCACACAGGGAACAATGTGTGTAATTTATCTTTACATGGGAATATACATGTCTTGTTACATGTGCATTACAGATGCTGGCATCTCACTATCTAATAGGTAATCAATGTGTGTGACATATTTAGATCTATGAATAAATGCATAAATGCAATAAAAGGGGTGCATGGTGGGGCAAATATTATTGAAGGCACTACGGGTAGTATAAGGGGTAGGCTTACATGTTGCACAGTAACGACAAGTCTGTACTTGTGCATTCATCTGAATTTGTAAAATTAAGTGATTATATTTCAAGTAGAGATATCAGAGAGAGGGAGGCCAAGTCTGCAGCTGAATGACCTCTTTCAACCGCAGAGGAACACCTGAAAAGATTTACTGAGTGGTTTAGGCTTTTATTTTTCAAAATGTGACAATGTCTGGATATTATCAGATGAAAAACTCATCAATGAATCTCAGAACATAAAAGATCAACTACAGATATTTAACAGCATATATAACAGAAAGCATTTGGGGTGACACAGATTTACTTAGGTTTGAATCAGTAGCTCAGAAACCAGAAAGGAGGTTCCACAATGTGAAGCTGAGGAAGAACCAAGAGATTTTAAAAGACTTGGATGATACAACCTACTTCTATGGAGTTTATTACAAACAGGCGTAACTTGATTTCCAACTTTATGTCATTGTAGAAACCTCCCAGACCACTCAGGTCTTCTAGTTCAAGCCTAGTCTGTTCACACACAACTAGAATCAAACATGGAGAAGCAGCATTTAGTTCCTGTGCTCCACTTAACTGGAACAAACAATCTTCCAGAAGACTCTAAAAGTGCTGAAAGCTTGAGAAACTTAAAAAAACAAAACAAAAAAAAACTTTATTTAGCTGCCTTTAACTGCTAAAGTTAAATTAATAACTGAGGTATTATTAGTTTGAAGTTGTGGTCCAACTGTTTTATTTGTTTTTATACCTGCTTTTATTTTCCTTCTATTATATTATTTAATTCATGTATAGCCCTTTGAATAGTATTTGTACCATATTGGGCTATATAACTAAACTTCCCTTGCCTTGAATATATAAGTTGAGGTTCAAATTTAGAATTTTTTTTTAACAGTGCTCTGTCTGGTAATGTGGCAAAAAGAATATTTGTCTTGATGCCAAAACGACAGCCCAACAGATTTTGCTTTAACAAGTGGAGCAGTACAGCTATCGCCACAGTGTTCCGCTTGATTTATGCATATAAATAGCTTTATTATAATTCATGCAGGGAGTATTACAGATTAGATGGACACTGCAATGTAAGTAGAACAGGAAAGGAAAAACAGAAAAAAAGGAGAAAGAGGAGATAAAACGGAGATAACAATAAAACATCTTCAGTCTGCTTCATCACCTGCAAAGAGATGTAAAAAGAACAGCACGACCAGCCGATATAGTATAAGAGATACAATAAAGTAACACCTAGATACTATCGCTGAAGTATAAGTAGTTTTATTTAATCTGACATGTATACTGTAGTAGCTGAAGATAAGAATATGGGCTTTCTGTGTGGAAATGAATCTCTAAGTATCTGGAACCAAGCACCTGTAGTTGTTTGTGAGAGTGCACTTGTGCATGTTAAGTTTATCCAAAGGAAAAATGCTCAATAGTGGCTGTGAAGAGCTAAAGACGCGGCCCTCTAGAGCACTGAGGCTGTGGTCCAACTGTTCTGTTTGTTTTTATACCTGCTTTTATCATGTTTTTATCTTTATCTGCTTTTAATCTACTTTTATTTTCCTTCTGTTATATTATTTCATTTATGTAAAGCCCTTTGAATTGTATTTGTACCGTATTGTGCAATATAACTAAACTTGCCTTGCCTTGAATATATAAGTTGAGGTTTAAACTTAGATATTGATGGGTTCATATATTTTTCTAATTCCAAACAAGTCAATGCCTCACCAGTCCTGACCCAGACCACACGTCATTGTGTCTAAGATGTGTTGGGTTCACTAAGCTAATCATGGACACTGAGAGGATCTAAAATGGCTCTACTAGTCTGTCATCATCACAAGACAAAAAAAATCTGCTTTGACTTTATTCTAATCAGAGGAGACAGGGGGAATCTATGGCGTCTTGCCGCGTTAAAAATACCGATTTTTCTTGGCTATCTCCTCTTTGTAGGAAATGAGCTGTCATGTTCTGTTGGACATCAGTTTTGCTCCAGCATGAAACACATTGTTTATTTGTTTTAGTTTTTTTTTTCTTGAAAAACTTTAATCTTAAATTCCCATAGCTTTAATAGACAGACGTTGCGCACTACCTTAAAGTATGTAGTCTGGAAGATTTGGTGAGAAAAAGCTTGGCAAGGAATTTCTTTTCTTAAAAAAAAAATCTGTTCTGTTTCAGAGAAACACAATGTTATTTTAAGTGTCATGGAGGCAGAACAGACTGATGTTTTGTCACTGCCAACCAATATTTAAGCGCAGGCTCTTTGCCACGGAGCGGCCCCGGACATGATTGAGGCCTCCCGAGTTCACCTCTAATCAGTCAGGCTAATTTAAAGCAAATGATGTGCATGCACATGCTCCAGATTGGAACGTCAGGTCGAGCTCTGCTGAGGTTCAAACTGTCTTAAGGTTTAAAAGTATATGATAAAAATGTAAATGCTTGCCAAACACAGCTTTCATACTGAGCTTCCATTAATGCACAACATACACTCTGGCTCTCTTAAAACATGCAAGCGTGTCGATTTATCAAAAGAGTGAAAGGGCTTCAGTCAGCACAGTCTGCCGTCTGCACAGTAGTCTGCCAACAGGCTGAAAACGACCCCCTGGTGGCTGCTTGGGGGCCTCCTGCACCTGTCTAAAGAACAGAGCTTGAGCCATATTTGTCAGTATTAGAGATCTAGAGGAACCATCATGATCACCACTGGAAAGATTGACTTCTTTATTGTTTCCCCGACAGGTTTGTCTTAGAAAGCTGCAGCAAATCTGACCAAATAAGCTGAATATTGTTCCAGTTACCGTTTCTTCCCTGAGCAGGTGGATAGATGGACACCACTGAAGTGGAGGTAGCGGAACTACAGCTAACATAAAACATATATGCTGCTAATTCTTCCTTCACACAGAAGACTTAAAAAACAGTTTTTTTTTAATTAATAACACAAACGCCCTCTCAGAATAAGAGGGAGAGACAATGTTTCTGTTCACAGAGAAGCTACATATCCCAACACCTTTGGACCATATAACTCTGTGATTTAGAATATAATCATTCATCAAATTCCCCACAACACATTTAATAATATCACTGAATCAATCAAAGCAAATACAAATGTCATGCGTGCAATCTAAGCATGGGCTGGTTCCAAAAACATTTAGTCATTTTTTAGTTTAATGAGCCCCAGATTTCAATAAAATCACTGAGCTTTATTTGCTGGCAACGGTTCATGAAAGGATGCGTAGAAAAGCAATTGATACTATCAGTTTATTCATCTGTTGCATTTGAGATTCACTGAACGACATTCAAGCTCATTCTAAGCCAGAGGTGTCCTGTTTTGTCCTCAAGAGCTACACCCTTCAAATTTTCAATGCATCTCTCTCCAACACACCTTTGTAGCTTATTACTGAGACTCTAGAGAGAGAATGATTGGGACGAGGGAACTCAACTATCTACTTGCCCTTCGTTAGAACAAGGATGCATCTCAATGTTGCTCTCAGAAATTTGGGCATCCCTGTTCTTAAACCAGGCTCTGCTTCCCTTGTGCCTGAAAACCTTCAGTCGAATCTCATCTTTTGTTATTTGTTACCTGTTTTCTCAATGTTCCTTTATAATTTTTTATTTATTTTTGTTTTATTTAGATTAATTCAGAATATTATTTTATCATCCTGCCATATTTATCTATTGTTTTATTTCCTTTAACTTGAGAGGTACATTCATTTTTTCCCCCAACATTTTACAGGTTCATCTATTAGTTTCTATTTGAATTTAAATCATTTTTTTTTAAAGATACCAGTGTAACTTAACTTGCATTATTTATTCCAATGAAGGTAAAAGGAAATTCATTAAAATGTTTCTCTTTAGTAATAATGAATTATAATCAGAAGCACCAAATAAAATTAGGATTATTTATATGTGTTGTTAAATCATTGTTTAGTATGTTTTACATAGTTGGTGCAGCAGTGATTTCCATAATGTTCAGTCTTGCTCTCTCTGCAGAGAACAGCAGCCCAGCACAGCTGAATGTTCTTATGGGCAGCAGAGGTGTTCACACACATAAAGGTATTCAGACAACCCCTTTCTATCTAACACTTTTCAATAATTTACTCCAAGCTTTTACCAGATATGGCGAGTTCCAGATTGTAAACATATTCTCTTATAACTTAAACCAAATACTGTATATTGACTCCTGCATGCAGTTATTAAAAGTATATTTCATTAGTGCTAATGTTGTATTCTTAGCTTTAGATGAACAACCTTTTTGTTAAAAAATAAATAAATTGTATATAACTGTCTAAAAATGAGAATAGTTTCACAATAAATTTTAAAACCTTTTTTTTTTAATCCATCCTTTTGACTAATTAGGTACAAAGTAGATGTGTTTTTTTTTAGGTTTACAGTTTAATCTCTTTATGTAAACTTTGTTTACATTTCATAATTATATTAGGGACCAGCTTAACTACAAGTAAGAAATAAATTAAATTTATCTCACATAGAATACGCTTGATGTATCTCTAACCCAACAATTCAACAATTGCTTTTGGTGTTTGTTTGTTGTTGTTTTTTTTTTTATTATTTCTTTTAATATTATTATTATTATTTTACCCAGTAACATATGTGATTTGAAATGTGAGGGAGTAAAAGTACTTGAATCAAAACCTACTCAAGCAAAAGTAAAAGTTTGGGTAATATAAACTACTTAAAAATGACAAAGTACAGACAGCCTGTTATTAAATACAGCTAATAACTTTCTATCCCTGATTTCTATTTCATTTTGTTAAGGTATCTTAACATTATACAAAGATTACTATGAAAAAGATTCAGAATTTTGTTTTGAGTAATCAAGAATAACTTCTGATGTTTTTAGTAAGTGTATTTGAATTAAAATGTGTGTTTTTACTAGGTTAAATATTATTACTCTCAAAATTGTTTTAAAAAGTGTGAATAATGATTTAAATAAACTATAGAGCAGTGTTGGTTTTTTGAAGTGCTTGTTGTGTATTTAAAGGCTTCAGCTGATAGTAATTCTGTAATTTTCAACTCTGGTAATTCCTAAAAGAAAGTATTGAACATAAGCTGTATTTTAAATATCTTGTATGGAATCACCCAAATCGTTAGCTCAGAAAAGGTGAGAATTTATTCTAGAGATAGTGAAATATATTCTTAACTGCTTAAAAACTCCATTAAAAATGAGTACTATCAGGCATGAATGATTTCTTATAATTGCCCACAAGGGGGCACTGGTTCCCACCAACTGGACAAGCAGATACAGACAGGTCCCTGGTGAGTCTTTTCTAAATTATTAATTTTTCCCATCACTTTTTTTAATGCATCCTCAGTGACATATTTCTAGATATTAAACAAACCTGGTTTTGCAGCTTTTTGTCCTGGGAAAAACCCTCCAGTGCCTCCGCCGTAGCCCCCATAACCACCTAAAAGACAAACATTTAGTAAATGTTGTTACCATTAAGCTGTAACAGATCATTTAGTTATAAGTAAATAATTAGCATTAAACTTTGTAGTATCAATAAAACACATTACTATTTTTTTTAGCACCAAATCAGTTCTAATAAAAAAAAAAAAAAATCAATCTTACCAAATCCAGTTCCCAGATTTCCATATCCTGTACAAAAAAGAAAAGACAACAGGAAAAAGGGTAAAGAGGGAATAATTAAAGTAATATAAAAAGTAGATGAAGAAATAACAAGTAATGACAAAAAAGAAAACTTTTTGGATGCTAAAGGGAACAAGTTTTACTTTACTTAACAACTACTTCACTTAATGAATTACTTGTGGTTCCTTCAACTGCAATTATCCTTCCATTAAAATAACCCATCGTTCAACATTTCAGCACAGCTCTCTCTAGAGCATGAAAGCACTGCAGCATGGGTATTAGATAATAAGTTCATTGACAGTCGAGATTAAATCATATGTTTTATGTTTATATGTTTGTATTCAATCATTGTTAAGGATACCAACAGACTTACAGTACAGCGCCCTACACAAAAGGGACACCATTGTTCTAGTCTGGTTAAAGGCGAATCTAAACAATGAATACACCATTCTGTCCTTTAATCTGAAATAAATACATATTAATGTGCTAATCTAAGGGTGCAATAGTGCTAAGTTCGACTTGAGTCATAAATTAAGTCACAGCTCAGCTTGGGTTTCCTCTTGATGACAAGAGAAACGTGAAAAGTGGGATATATGAAAATAGAAAACATGGGGAGTTAGAAAGAGAAGAACGTAAAAATAAACGCTCTCCACCTGTTTTTTCAGCTGGAATTAAAGCCAAAGTTTGGGCTATCTGTAATAAAAATAATAAACCAGATACAGTTTTATCACATATTTATGGGATTTAAAATAAGGTTATTGACAGACTGTAGTCAAAGCGACTATAATATTATCATAGAGCACATGTTTGATATCTGTCCACTTTTGGCCTCTGGCATGGCTCAGCCATAAGAGCAGGTGGAGGACTGACTCTTGGCCCAGGCCTTTTTTCCCTACACATCTTCCCCACTAGAGTGCGGTCCAAAAATCCCTTTACAGTTAGTTTGTTTTGAACTTAACTACGAAATTCATAACTTCTTACTCACCTAAATATTCTTAGATTTTTTAATATAGCACTAACAGTGACCTGTAGGTTTCTCTGAAAAGTTTTATCACAGTAAAGTATATTAATATAAAATGAAATGAAATATAAGAGATTTTTAAACATGGCTTTCAAAAGATTGAAATTGTTGTTTGTTGATTTTACCATCAGCTTTGCTTAATTCTGTAGAGAATGTCAATTTAAAAATAACCCAGACTCATTAAGACTAGATCTAAAGCTTCGCAAATTCTCAGCTGGATTAAAACCTGGAGCCTTTCTGCTTCTATCTAAATCATTTATGATTCATTTATGGTAGCCCCTAAAGTGTCCTGCTGTTATCTGAGTCTCATTTTATTGCATCTTTTTATAGTTTTCTTTTGCTGGAGGACCTGCATTTAGCTCCATCCATTTGACATCATTCCCACAGCATAAAGCTGCGACCCCCATCTTTCACCATATTATTCTCTTTATTGGTCTAACAGTTTGGTCTGAATAGAGAAAGGAAGCAAGGTTTAAAGAAAAGGAGGATCACTCAAGAGTTTTGTACATTTCTGTACATTACTTCCAGATTTCTGACTTGTTATTTAGTTTAATATAAAAAAATATCTATTTAGGTTGGTTAAAAAAAAAACAACAGCTTCTCAGAAAAAAATATCATTTTTGAAAACAGGAGGTCTAAAATGCTGCTAAGCGGTTATTTTAGCAAGGAATTCACTTTCATCAACAAACAAAAAGGAAAAACAATCTAGGGTGAGAAAAACTGCATGGGAAACACTTTTCTAGGATAAAGAGGTGGAGCAGATCCAACCAATTGCAGGGGAGGGCATTGTCCTGATGAGGAGGGAGGCGAAAGGAAAAACAGAAGAGGAAGGAGGAATGTACAGGGCAGAGATAGGTGGAAAGATCAAAGGTGGATGAAAACAAATGTGGGCACAGTTCTTGCCAAAGTCTGAGCCTGCAATACAAGCCCAGATTTGAGATAATCTGACTCCTTCAGCTTCATTCCTTGAGATTTCTCAACCAGATCTAAACACATGTTGAGGTAATAGCAAGTGCAATCAATGGCCACATAAATCATACTGATGGTTTTCCATTTTTCAGGCGTTCTCATGCTAACATAAGGACTCTGCCTTATCATATCCCCTGAAATTGTTTGGCAATGGCTCCAAGAAAGTTTATGAAAAACATATAAGGATCGTTGTATAATACCACTGAAATATCCAAACCAGTTTGTTTACCAAGTGTTTTGCATAAGATTTAGATGTGTTTCTGGGCATCAGTGTGTCTAAGGTCAATACACACTGACCCTCTAGGAGAAATGCTGCAACCACAGCGGCAAAACAGGTGGGACTCTGAAGACTGTTTTATAAATCCATCAACTGTGCTCACATGTGTTTTATGCACCAGCACCTACCCCACTAAGTTCAGCCTCCAGCTTGGAGATGAGGAGACAAGAAACAGACACGCTGAACTGGGTTGTTGATCGCATGTGCGACTGTGAGACCAAGTTTCCACGAGAAAAAAAAGTCAAAAGAACTTTATTTTCTGTGGTTCTGACATCATCCAACATTGTGAAAACAAACTGCCTTCGAGTAACAAAAATACCATGTAGTTGTGTTACATGGGTCAGAGCATGAGGGGCTTCATCGGCTTGGCATTTATACACTGAGCTTTCCTACGAAGGCTCTCTATTGAGTTGTTCTCACACCATCTTCTTAGCTAAAACAAACATGCTTTTGTTGGATGGCTTATATTACAGACACAAATGTACGTGTTGGACGTCTGCTAAGATGATGTTTGTTGTCATGAGCCACACATGTAGAGCCCAGTATCAAGTCTTTGGTTTTCTTCGGGGCTGCTTCCAGTATTTCGCTGATTGCTGACAAGCCTGAAGGATTTCTGTACTTCAGTGTTACACCTCATTTTCTCCATGATCGTCTAGATGAAATAAGACCCCCAGGGACCAATTGGGAACTACTCTGACTTTGGACCTTGGGCTGGGAGATCAATACTCTACACAAAAGATGGAAGGGACAGGAACCCGATACTACCCAGGAGGTGAGGGCTGAAGGCCAAGGAAGGGAAAGTAGATGTTAAATGATGCCGTATGGACATGCATCACACTTTCCTTCATTTAAATATAAAAAAGTAGATAGAAACATGGGTTTTTGCCAGTTTCCATCCAGAAAGGACCACTCATTTACAGCGGCTCATGCAGAAGCAGGACCATGAGAACAATTATGGAATAACGTTCTTGAAGCATATTTAGGGACCTCATTCCAAAAAGCTTATTGAAGGAACCGCTTTTCATACAAAATGTAAAGACAAAAATAGCAAACAAAAACAAAGTTGGAAAAAAAGCAATTGTAAAAGTCCTGAGCTACACCTTGTTCACCTCTTTTGTCCTGAGAAATGCCTTTCTGTCACTAAAACACAATTGCACACCATGTGGAGAGCGCATGTGTTTTAAGGCATCCAGACATGTCCATCTTCAGCTTTAAAGCATAAATCATGTTAAATACATATTGAGGTGTTTCATGTTAAATACATATTGAGGTGTTTCTTTACAATACTGTTTGACACACTTTGAAAAACACTTACATTTTAAAAATGCAAGGTCAGCTATTTGTAAGAGTTTTATTATTAAAGCACCTTTACTTTTTATAAGAGTACTCCAATAAATGCTAAGTACTTTTTTTTTACTTAGACCACTGTGTTCCCCTGTGACCATTTTAATCAGATAATTGCTCCTTTAAATCACAGCAGAATTTATAATAATAATATTAATAATACATTTAATTTATACTGCACTTTTCATCAGAAAGACCTCAAAGTACTACAAAAAAGAAAAGTATTAAAAAAGAAATACCGGTACATAGAAAAAAAAATATATATTGTCAATTACCACAGGTCCTTGAAAGGTGGTAATACGGCAACGGGTCAAAAGTAAGGTGTTTCCTTATCACCACATTTGCAGCCGTTTCTGGTGTCAGAACCACATTTGCACCTTTTAATTTTAAACATTAAATTACGTAATGAAATGTTATGTTCCCTTTAAAAGAAACATGAAAAGATCCTTAATCAGTTAAAAGATTATTATTTCTTTAATACTATCTCCTTTCTTACTTTACTAATAAACGATTAATTGTTGATTCCATGAATAGCTAGTTTTAAAACAGTAATAAAAAAAAAATCACAAATTTTGTCCTCAAAATAAATATATTTTCATTATATGTAAACCTCATACATTTCTATAAAGTACGAAATGTGATGTCTCCTTGCTATGAGGGATATACTTATTTGAAATTATCATTATTTGATTTGGATTTATAAGTAAAATAATATAGACTTAACATAAAAGTAATTAATAATAAAATAATTCTGAAGGAGTAGAAGTATATTTGTCTACGGTTACTGGAGAAGCTCATCTATAAGTCTTTTTTATACTCTACAGATGGAAGCAATCAGATAAAAGATCAGAGTTTTTAAGCATTGGCAAACACGGCTTGTTTCCTGTGAATGGCATGAGTAAATTGAGCTGGTGATATCAGGACATCTGTTTGTAGGAATACAGAGGAACATAATGTGATATGTGTGGTTCACCGAATGTTCACCAAAATTTGTATCAGAACAGACGGATGATCCATCTGATCAGAGTTTTTTTGTGACATAATGACGTGGAATTAATCCGACTCGTTGATTGTGTAAAAGAACCGGTTAAAAGCTGATTACGGCACCGGCCCTGGTTAAGCCCTGTAACTGCTATGGTGGAAAAACCTAAACCATGTTGCTTTAACAAAAGGAGATTGAAACACAGTGTTCAACATGTGTCTTTGGTATCAAATTAAACATTTGATTTGCTCTTTGTACAGATTTCAAGTTGAAATTCCTCCTTTTTTTCCCCCACCAAATGAATGCAAGCTGTTCTGATTTAGATTGTATGCAGAACCCCAACTTTTGTGGAAACAGGGTTCCAGCTAAGCATTGCCCAACAGTGGTGAGTCATTTGTTGTTGCTTGTTTAGGAATGATCTCAGTAAGAACAAGTATTTCTTTCTTTCTTTTATAAAGAGCAATGGAAATGTGCCCTTGGATGAGCACTCACACTGTGCCCCCTGCTGCACCAAACACTGCACTACTCAAAGCAAAGATTGATAGCTGGGTAAAACAGCCTGGACACTGCATGGCTAAGTGTTTCAGTCACTAGCCATGTTCTCAAACAGCGGTCCAGTAGAAGAAATGGATGCGATCCAGTATGAAAAGAAATATCTGGTTTTAATCTGTACTGAACTTCTTGCTCATTCTCCACTGGGGTTAGGTAAGGTAATTCTGTTTCAGGACCAGAGGAATAAAAGAAGCATTAATCAACTTCGATCTCATGCTTTTTCGTTTACTGGTGTTGCCAGTCTGATTCTTTCCTCTCCAGCTCGGTGTCTAAGGGGGTTACGCCGACCAGACGTGAGGCATAAGTAGCAGGGGGAAGCCAAACGTGAGAAGTGAAAATAAGTATTAGCTCGCTTCTTTCCATCTCCTGCTTTCCTCCCCCGCCTGCTTCCCTTTTCTCTGCTTTGTGAACCCCCTGGCTCTGGTGGAGGGTTTAAGTTAGGAGAGTGAGGAATTCAATGGCAGGGATCCACTTTAACTGACAGCAGACGCGGGGAGAGCAGATTCTGGAGCCCTCTGAGTGTCCAGGAAATCTCTGCGACTTGTTTCTCATGGTTTTCTCAGTTCAATCCCCTTTGTAATCAGCCAGGCTTATAGAAACAAATTGTTTGTTTAGTAAAATGCCACAGGAGAAGGGCTTGGTTCACATATTTCTTTAATTTGTGTTTTTGCAGTTGGAAACCAGCACTGGTGTGCAAAGTGACAGGAGGGTGACAAACGAATGATAAATTGTCCTGCTTGTGTAAACCTAAACATCATGTTTAAGTTGGAAACCACAAACATGCAAAGAGAAGTGGATCTCAAAGCTGTATAGAGGAATGCTGTGGAAGGACATGCAATGCCTTGCTTCATACTACTTTTCCACATCTTGTCACGTAACAACCTCAAATTTCAGTGTATTTTTGTGGGATTCCACATGACAGAACAGCACAAAGTGGTGGGAGATCGTAAAGCCAATGGAAACTAAAATGTGTATTTTCAAATGTTTTACAAGTAACCATCCAAGAAGTGTTGCATCCGTATATTTTAATCTTTTACTCTGTTAACCCCGAATGAAAACCATTGTATCCAACTATCTTTAGATGCAACCTATATATATATATATATATATATATATATATATATATATATATACAGAGTATTAATTCATTGGCTCTGTTAGAACTTAATGTACAATGAAGACCAATAGATACAGCAGAAAAGTCAGTTGTAAAGTTGTGATATTGTTTAGGTAGGCTTACAATATCATCTAACATCAAAATAGACTGCACATTTACAAAGACATGGTTGTCCAACAAAGCAATTTTTAAGGAATCAACTAAGAGAGCCATGGAGGGGAGGCAGCTCAGGTAGGAAAAATCTTACTAAAATAAAAGTACTAGCTATTTTTTTTTTTTATATGGTCATTATTAAAAGATGAAAAAGGAGTCCTAAAAAATTTTTTCTCAAGCCACGCCACATTTCTCTTTCTCCCCAGCTCTTCGTAGGCTGTATTGGTGAAGACATGCCTCTGCACTATTAGACCCAGAAGCAGGATTCATCACCTTCCACTCATTGGTGACTGCGAAAAAACTAAATGCTTTTGGATTAGCATTTTTACTTGTTGTCTATAGTCTGTGTATTAAAGAATAAAAAAACAAAAATGTAGATTAAAAATATATTTCCGTTAAATACACAATTTCCTACTGAATTAGAAAAACTATTGTTCATTTATTGGAATTTTCATAGTTTCTAGTAAAAAGGGTCCTTTTGTAACAAGTAATAATCAAAGAAAATAAACAAGTATTATGTTTTATAGCTCTAAATTTGCAACTGACATAAAAAAATTATTATAACCATTTACAGAATATAGTTTAGTACCTTTACAATTGATAAAAGGAAATTATTATTTTTTTAGTTCTAAAAAAGTGTGGGATGTATTTCTATTTGCACATGTGCAAATAAGCTTATGAGACAAATTATGCCTCCTGGAGTCACGACAGATGCGTTACCTTCTTGATTTTGCTCAGTAAAAAGATCTTCCATGAAGGCCTTGGTCTGCTGCATGTGTAACCAGTGACTGTCTCCTGACCATGAATAAGACAAGACTCCTCAAACTGTCCACCTGAGCTAAACCTTGCCAGCAAGGTTGATGCTTGCAGTATTTGTGAGTTCACAAACACACTACAATCCATCATGCAAAGCTTGAAGTTAAAGCACTCCAGTCTGACCCAAAATAGGTCGGCCTATCATGTTGTGGTTCTAAGGTTTAAGGGGAGACAAGCAAGAACAGCCAACTCACTGCCTAACCAAAATAAAAATGCTGCACGGGTAATTTCTGCTATCACCTCCATTTCATCAGAAGTCACAATTTCCTCATTTAAAAAGAGAAACAGCAGGAGTGTCAAAAGCATAAGTTGTTGTAGTTTCTCATGGCCTCTGCTGCTATTTCATTTGTTACCATGATTGGGTAATACCCAACTTCAATGGAAGCTATCCCAGATTAATATTGTGTAGAATTAAACCTGAGTGCAAACAATTTATGCAGACAAATTGGTGAAATTTGGCCCAGCTTTCTTCTCCATATTATCAAAAGAATAAGCTTCTAACTTCTTACGGATTCCTCCTATCTGTTCAAATCAACTTAGTAGACCTCAATTTTACCGAGTGAGTCACAGTGCTGTATTTAATGTGGGCACAACCAGACAAAAGTTTGACAGTAGGTACCCCCAATTTAGCTGCTCCAGAGGCTGCAACTGATAGCCGCTTATGCTTCCAGTTTGATGTCCTTCTGACCTGGAGCCCAGTATCGGCACCTGCTGGGCGGCATTAACGCCCCCACATACTTGAGCAGACTACGTGCATACTGTGAGCCATGCAGAATTTTGACAAACACTTCAGCGTTCACCGTCAAGTCTACCTAATCCTACATTTTTATTGAGAAATACCTTCATTACTTACACTGCCAAGGCATCATCGCACACATTTGCCCTCTAGCTATACAAAAACAAGAGAAACAAAGTCTAGATGGCTCCCTTAAACGTTTCTTCTCCCACCTCTAGGTGCACTGGGAGAAGAACATTGAGCCTCAAGTGGGGTGGAGACAGCTGATGCTGCAGTGGTTCCTTTTAACTGGCTGTTCTGAGCAGTGTGCTCTTACCATCTATCCCCCAGAGAGCCTTGCCAACTGAGTGTCACATTTAAAACATAGCAGTAAAAATACTTGTTGTGGCGAGAAGCACTTTCCTGCCAATTAGTGTAGTCTTAGCAGTAATAATTTAAACTATTGTCTTCATCTAAGCCTTCAACTTGTACTGTATGTTAGATCCAGTTCCAACCAAGTTATTTGTGGAAGCATTCCCTCCAATTTCCATCTCCCTTTTAGATGTGATGACCTGGGAAATGTCTCTGTAAAGTGCCTTGAAATGTGTTGTGAAATGGCGCTATATAAATAAACTGAATTCAATTGTATTCAATGGAATTGTAGTAAGATCCTGCATATGCTGCAGTAAACATTTTTGAGTTGAGCACACTTTTCAAAGTGGAGTTCACATATCTGATAACCTTAAGGAGAAAAATTACCTTCTGGTGAGGTTTTAACTGAATAAAGCTTTGTCTTTGCTGAGCTCCTTTACACTATACAACAACCATATCCAGTCCCTGATTAATCAAAACATTGTAATTCCCATTCTTAATCCGCACTTGTTCTTTTGTGTGTGAAAACACCATAGCAAGCAACCACCAATTCTTCCCACTAGTCTCTGAGCTTCTACAATGTCCTCTTTTCTTTATTTCTGCTTGTTATGTTGTTCTTTACCCCACTGGTGCAAACAGAATCAGATCTCTTTTGAAGTCTCAACATATTACTACCTATTATTTTACATTTCATTGGTGATCTAAAGAAGCCGAAAGTAGAAAACAATCATTGTCAGTCTTGAAGGAAAGTACTGTGTTCTAAGACTGACCTCTGCCATTTACATAGGAGACAAAAAAAAGTCTCAGCTTATTTTTATTGTTTTTATTAAGATCTGAGGGGTGAAGAGAAAAAAATGGAACATCTAAAAAAAAAAAAACTTTCGTAGAGATTTTAGACAAGAAAACAAGAGCCTAGAGGCATTGCAGCTACTATTTTCTTTGTTGTTACTTGAACTGCTTATGTGTGACATCAACATACCTTGCATCCGTCCAACTTATAGTGACCCATCATCCTGATAATCATTAGTCAACCTTCGTTTATTTAACACATTTATTTTTGTCTAAATCAGCATTTTTTAAATAATTCTTTCATGTAATTTGTGTTTTATCTTCGCACTAGAGGGAGTGGACCATAAAGTTGAATGGGACAACTTGTTTTTTTCCTATGCAAAAATGCTCTAATAACAGAAAATTTCACAGGTATGTGTTTAACACCAAAGGCAAATCTCCTTTTTTTTTCTTTACCCATTGCTTTCTTCTGGTGTTCTGTAAATGTTTTTACTGAGGCTCTGGTCTCATATAATTTGGTGGTTGACTCCCCCTTGTGGTCTGGTGCACTTCTTTTTGAGGAGTGAGTATACAGTCTTTTCCAACATACTGTTATTTTTGTTATTTGGATGTTTTTTTTTTTTTGTTCTTTTGTTTCTGTATATTTTCTAAATAATAATTAATCATTGAACTTTATTGATCTCACACTGAAGAATATTTCCCCTCTATTTAACCCATCCCCTTGGGGAGCAGTTGGATGAAATCTTGGGGAGCCCAGGGGGCAGTGTGGGGTTAATGGTCTTGCTCAGAGAGCCAGAGTGGCAGTGTGTGGGAGTGGGTCTCAAACTCAGAAACTCAGGATTCCAAGCTCTATTCCCCAACTGTCAGGCCGCCACTCCATAATTACACCATTTTAGATTTTTCTGCTGGATTGGTGTAGTCTGTTTTTTTGAAGTTTGCATCTCATGCACATTTAGCGCCATTAACCATTTACAGCACATTTGTGGCCGTTGGTACAGTGGCTAAGGGATGCAAACGCTTTGTTTCTGCAAATAAAGTTCTGCAAATAAAAAAAACGAGGCTTGCAAACACATAACTTATGCCATTCAGTGTTAGTCTGCAGGTTTTACCAAAGAAATGTATAAAGAGACATTGCATATCTATGTTTTTTGCTGCTTGAGGCATTTTTCCTTGAGATGTGTTTTGTGTGTTAGTATTATTTATGTTTTTTGCAGAGGTTCTGTGTTTGCAGAAAGCTATTTTTCAGTGATTCCAGCACCTAATTTTTTGCAGTATTTTTCCTCTGCCTGTAAGTGTATTTTTGCTAATTAAAACCTTTTGTCATTGTAGTACTTTTTGTGTTTGCTGCAAACTTATGTCATTGCATTGCATTTGCACCCTTTGGCCACTGTATGTTGGTCTCCATAAAAACCAAAAGGATGTTGCACAACAGGCATGAATACTTTTATAAAGCACCCCCCCCACCCCACATAATATGATAGGATAACTTCTTAATGAATAACCAACTCTTTAAAGACGGTCAGAAGGTCCAAAGAGAATAATTGTCTCATGATTACTGACAGGTAGTAAGTCTCTTCTTCGGCTGGAGTCCCATAAAGATTTTCACTTCAAAAGATAGGCACATCATCATATTCATCAGTATGATGACACCATAGCAGTATCAAATTATCTTCACTGATTCCCTCATAGGTTGGTGGATAGATTGCATTCTTACAAGGTGACTCAGGAAAAAGATGGATAAAAGTGTAATGATGTGAGGTGCCGCAGTGATTCCAGATTGCGTGAGACAAGAGGACGGACTGAGGCTCTCCCTTGCCTTCCCTCTGGTGACCTCCCCTACTCCTTGTCACTTCAAGGCTCGGCGAGCTGTCAGTCAAGGGCATCGAGCTGGGAAAAACAGGACTATTCACATGCGGGACTAATCATGCATTCACATAGTTATACCGATTCACACAAGCACTTTTCCTCACTTGCCCGGGGTGAGCCAGTCCAGCTTTGGCAGTAAGCCACTTATTGTTTTCTGGTTTCCTTTTCCATGCTGTCATTGACACGATTGATGAAAAGGTCCTAAAATCTGAACCGCCCTTTCTGCCAGATGACCCTCAAGGACAAAACTGCCAAGCAGGCTAAGAGGCTGCCTCATTCTATAAAGTCTTTTTAGGACAGTGTCCAGGTAACGATACGTGCAACCAATCTGCCATCTTAGCTGGTCTAGGTGGCAGTTTGAATTTTTATTGAGCTCCTTTACATCATGCATAAAAAGCCAAAGCACTTTGTTTCATTGCGTAGCAGGAACTAACACAGACAAAGGAAATTTGGCCTACCCAGAGTCCCACCATCTAACCGGCATCAGAACAACTATATCAACTCTTGGGCTCTGGGAGCTGCTTAGAAAGGATTCCAAATTACCCACAAGTGTTAAAGTTGCCACTGCATGACATTGGGATTACAAGCACCTCCATCATGCTGCCAAACCTGGCTCACATGGCCATTGACGTCTGCTGCTGCGTGACCTCACCACAGCTCAGCTTTCTGTAGTGTTTCACCACAATGGAGTTCATTCAAAACTCATCTGCACAAAGAGCTTTACTCCTTCTTCTTAATCTGGGCTGTGTTCGTTTGAGCATCATGCATTACGGCAGATCCGCGTTGTCTCTGATATCATTGTTTACACTGCAACTCTGACAGAGCAGAACGCAACTGAGTATGGACTTAAAAGTCATGCTAACGTCTCTCCCTCTTTTCTTTAATTCCTCTAAAAGATGAGAGCCTTACTTTACATTTTATCCACCTTCAAAAGGAATGTCACTGCCTCTGCCAACACTGAGCTTTGACTTTCTTATCCAGTGCTCCTAGCATCTGGTTCCAGCTTGTATGCAACAGCACACTGGATACATGTGAGGACAGCAGTTTGAAAGACTGATAATTTCTGCTCACTGCGTTCCATCTGTAGGGATGTTCAATTGTACAAATTATACACAGGATGAGAAAACCAGTCAACAAACTTAGCCTGTAGCGATGGTATGCAAAGTTGGCGAAGTGTGTCTTATCTCCCAGATGGTGCACACATGCAACTTTCAGCAGTTGTACCGAATGCTTTCCTGACAACTTGAGGTTGAAAAAGAAGATGAGCGCCCTCTGAATATAAGCTAACTGAAGAGTTGACGTTAATGCTTCAGCCTCAAAACAATTTTTTTTTAGACACTTTAGTCATATCATGCTGTAATCATCCATTGATGTCATAAAACATTTAAATGCCAAGTCCCTTATAACAAGCAGAGAATTCTGAAAACATATTTTCCATTTTACAGATGTTTTCTGTTTTGTTATTATAAAAAATAAATGATGAACCAAAGTTTAATGTCAGACAGAAATTACCCTAATTGCTTATGTGAGAAGGCAATTGGCCTCTAAGCCTAATAAAATGTTGTTTCCTTCCTGGTGGAAACACCTACCACCGTGTATTTACCATTCTGCCAACTAGCCTCTATGTCACTGTGTGGAATTGTTGTCCCATTCAGAATTTATTAATTCTTCCACATTGAAGGATTTTGGAGCATTACAGGTAAGCTTAAGGTCATACCACTGAATTCAAAATGTTGTATGCCTACCCAGAACCTTTATTTTCTAATAACATTTCAATGTTAAACCTGCAGCTGTGTTTAAGTTTATTGTGCTTTTGAAAAATACAAATGCATTGACGCTTAGAAGCCCAAACTACTGACAAGGTATTCTCCTTCAGGATTTTCGATCATTTTATGGTGAAATCAATGAAAGTTCCTGAACAAGCAAAGGATTCCCAGCCCAACACTACCATTTACAGTATATGACTGTTAGTTTGATGCTCTTTTTCTAAAAATGCCTTTACAGTAGTTTTCCAGGATGTTTACTTTCCAATAAGATCCAGTTTTGTCTCAACAGCTCATAGACTATTTTGACAGGTAATTGGCATACGAGCGTCCTTTGTGTACTTTTTGGTCAGCTGTGGTTTTGTCTAAGGGACTCACCCATGGAAGCCATTTTTATCCTGTCTCTTCTCTGCTTTCATTGACCTTAACTTAGGGAAATCAGATAATTAACTACTTTATGTTACTCTGTGTTCACTGTAAAGTGGATGCGTCAACATTGTTTTTTTATTTATTTATTTCTTGGTCAGTAGTGACCACTTCACTACTGGGAAGTAGATATTGTGGATAATTTTTAGTCTTCGAAAATGGCTTTGTAACCCTTACAAGCTGAACCTGGCTCATGATGCCTTAATAAATGTTGTGAAAAAGTTCTGCTTAAGTGAATTTTTGATTCAGCCAGTATGACAACAAAGTAATTAAGCTTGGTTGTGTGGTTTTTTTTTTGTTTTGTTTGTTTTTTACAGTGAACCAAAAAGGGTGGTTAATCACAGTTAATTCATCTTCAAACAAGTAAGATAATTACTTTTTTAACATGGCTAGATCGGTTTAAATAGCATTTCTTTAAACAAATAAAAGGATTGTTTTTTAAAATCGATTTAACGTATTTACTCATGTTATATATCCCAGAATCTGTTAGATGATTAGAACATTTAAGGCTGCAGTTTGATTTTTTTTTTTTTTTTACAGTGCTACATGTGGAGCTATTGCTACGTGGACAATCAAAGCAGAATAATCCTGAGGCCTTCAGGGCAAAAAGTGATGTAATGTATAAAAGCAATTTATATTTCAGGTCATTTAGCCCAACCCTAAAGCTGATAAATAATGAAAAATCCAAAAGAAATCCTTCACTGAGATGAGATAATTACACTGACTCACATCGCTTCAAGCTAAAAGAGAACTAAGAAAAGTCATCTGGGTTCTTACAAAAAACAAAATCGTATATATGTGTGTATATATATATATATATATAGTCTGTCTGTGTTAGAAACCAATCTGACCATCAATTCCCTGCAGTCTAAATCACACTGGTTTCTAACAGGCACATTATGAAAAAAACTTAAATTGTAGCGCTAATGTGCATACCAAATATTACACTGTAAAAGGACCTCCCAGCTCTTCAAACCCTAAAAGCGACACTAAAAATAATTTCTTCAATCTAACAGTTTCTAATAAACCTTTGCAAATGACAGCAGCACAATTCTTTCAATTTATGATCTGTTTTCTTAAGCTTTTAGGGGAATACTATAGAAAAAGAACTTTCAATCACCACATAAACAGGAGTTAAGCAGTGGTTGCAGATGGATAGATTGCTATTGAGCTTCAAGCAAGTTGGAAGAAAAATTAAAAAAAATAAGAGAAAGACAACAGATTCAGTATTCAAAATTAGGTCAAATAGAAGCACACCGACCAGACTAGTCGAATACCTATTTCAGTTTAATGTGTCTCTGTTCTTGAAAACTGTATCCCACCACTCTGAATCCTGTTACAGTGTAGAGTAGGGCTACCCTGGACCATTCCTCTAATACTTCCTGCAGCCTTTAAATGATCCCCCTCTCCCACATTATTGAATCAAATCAATGGCTGGTTACCAGGCCTCTGCAGAGCTGAATGACTGATGAAGAAGAAATTCAACCATTTGATTTTGATTTTTACATTTTTTGTGGTGAAATCATTTCAAAGGACATCACTATTAACTCATTAGACACCAATAAAGCCTTAAATTCCACATTTTATGAATCTACTCCAATATCAATTCCTGCAGATTGCTTCTTTGGTCTTTCAAAGAAATCTTCCACAAAAACTCTTGACATCATTCAAGAAATATTGTTTAAGGAACAAAGGGGGCTTCTAATGTGAACAAACAAGCTCTGCTGGCCAGGCCTGCACTGGGTGGGCCCAGTCCTGTGGGGTTGCTGTGGCTCGGAAACAGCACAGTTTCCTTGCAGACAGTGCAGGTTCCAAGATTACGAAAGCTTCACGAAAAGATTTTATGTTGGACAGATTAGGGATACAAAGTGAGAAGATAGATGAGTGGAGAGTGAAGCCATTTTTCACAGTTTGTTTGAATAAGCAAGTGTGTGTGTGTGTGTAGGTGTGGGTGCATGTGTGTGCCTCTGACTGTGCTGAAAGGAAAGCTGCATGGCTCCAGGACAGGCTGAAGCACCAGTTTAGTTATTTACGCTGGTATGTCCAACCGCGTTAGGTCACACATGTAACTGTACGCATATGGAGATCATGCGCATATTTCTGCTCATACACATTCATATACATATGCTTCTAGGTTCTGGCAGCTCAGACGACAGGTCTGAGTTTCAGTAATGAAAAACATGTGCGTTCCAGAGACTAAACCTCCTTCGAGCTCATCTTCTTTTGGCGAAACTCTTGTCCTCACCTCAATCTATCCGTCTTTCAGCAGGCTCTCTAAGTATGTGTGTTGCACAAATGAATGTGCAAATAACTCTGTTTTGATGAGAAAAAAAACTGATATATGGATATGACATTTGGCTTGGTTACAGGCATTATTAGGCCTTTCCATCCTCTGTGCGTCATCCAGTCTCTCTCTGTGTGTCCTCATAATGTCTTTCATATCTTTGTGTCTTTCTCCCCTCTCATCTTGCCGTGGAACAGACAAGGTCACTTGTTGTTTGTTCAAACAATGAGTATGATATAAACCAGAATCTGAGGACTTACCAACAGATGAAGAGACTGGTTATTTGATTTCTGTTTAAGATCATTTTTCTTCAATTTACTCAACTTTGCAACTTATAAACTGAATTAAGTTGGATCAACTTGATTCAGTTACTTGTTACCAATTGAAGTAATTCACAGACAAATCATTATGGAGTCAGAATTTAAAGTTTTACCTTTGATCTTTTTCTTATTATATCTCTAAACTTTTTCTTATCATTAAACAAGCACCAACAAGTTATTACTGAAGTAATAAAGTTTTTTAATTATGGCCCTTTACTTATATTGCACCTTTTTAAGTCAGTCCAATTCACACCAAGCTACATTGTAGCCACAGTTGCCTTGAGACACACTGCACACCAAACCCTCTGCACACTATGAATAGGCTATGCAGGTAAAGTGTAAATGGAGGTAAATTGAGCTGGGGTTTAAAGCAGTAAGCCTCTGGCTGCATGACAAATACACCCTACGCCACTGTCACCCTAAAATGTGAGGCTTAGATCACTATGATAACAAGGAATATTTTCCACTGATTATGGAGGATGAAAAAGTTACCAACTTTTATTATGTGAAAATAAATACAGATACAACAAGCTTATTCTCTTTCTAAGCTTTTTTAATACAATTTTAAATCTCAGATTGGTGCATTTCTAAACCATTACCGCCTTTATAACAGAGTTTATCTATAGGCTATAAACAATCATCCAAATGTACATATTTGTCATAAACATTTCTGCAGCTCTACTTGTTTTTTTTTAATGCATGCAAATACTGATTGTTTTTATCCCACAATCAGTATTTGCATGCATTAAACTTTGTGTTTAATCATCAGCAATCATTTTAGTTGCAAGCATTACAAGGATGATTTTGTTTTGCAATTTAATTATTTAAAATCTTTCTTTTTATTAATCTGGTGCTTTATATGCAGAGAGACTAAAGGTGACTGAGGAGGAGCTTTTTATTCATAACAGAAGGTTGAAATTTCTTGATGTCACGCCGATCTAAAGCCTGGTGCAAAGAACACCTTGTACCTGATTAAGCAGAGTGATGAAACCATTATGCTATTGGGGTATTTTAATAAAGTGAAAGTTCAATAAAAAAGAACCCTGTCCCTTAATCTGATCATTTAATGGATTTCGTTGTTGGGTTTTACACTTTATTGATGACACAGCATTTATTTTGATTAACAACAGAGAGGAGGTCCTTTCCTTGCCTAGTAAGTCTCCAAAGATCAGTTCAATTAGAAATGTGTGCAGGAAACTGAAGCTTTCTGTAAAGTGGACTGGACCAAAATATAACCAAGGATTTGTTTTCATACATGGTGACAACCTACTATAAATGTCTTAGCCATGCGCATGCCAACAAAAATTTTCCCACCAATTTCTAGGCCTTATTTTGCTTCAGGATCAAATACTTATGTTTTTGTTTGATATTCTGTTTCCCCACCTTTAATTGAAGCTATCATAAATATTTAGAACTGTTCGTCCTTTGCAAAAGAGTAAGCTTATAAATTCAGCAGAGGATCAAATAAATACGTCCCACAGTGTATCACTGAAGTTCTTGCTTCTTATGCCAAACCGACTTCTTTTTTTAAACAATGGATATCTGAAAAATCGGTGAAATGTAAATAAAATCATAAAACATTGTGCTATGTGGATTTTAACTGCTTTAGAACTTGATCAAATGTAATTAATCATATTAAAGTTGCTTTTAATAGCATCTTAAAGAATTTGAATTTGATTTCAGCTAAATTTAGTGTGTTTCAGCAACAGACAGCATACTTTTGTAGTTAGCTTGTGGCACATAAAGTAATTTGAGCTGGACTAAACTGAATCAAATCGAGTCAAACTCAAATAAATGTAATAAAACTAAAAAAAGCAGCTGGTATTTAGAGGGAGGCAACAGCAGCATTTCTGCTTCAGGCTTTGGGAGTTTAAACTCAAATCAAAGGCTTACTGCACATCCCTCTAATGGCCAAAACAGAAATGAAAGATTTATCCTATGGGTATTATTGAGGACCCTCATTACTTAAAGAGATTGAAAAAATATTAGAGCCAAAAAGATGATTTCCATTGTTGACTTCAGACTCTCAGGCTGTACAGAAACACAGACTCTAGTGTATATTCCATCTCCTATCCAGATACATTCTTTTCCCATCTTAGAGCAGGTTCCTGTAGTGTTGCAATAAAGCAACCAATGGCAAAAAACAGTAAACTCTGTGTTTCATTTTAACTGCCTTCATGTTGCCTGAAAGAGACAAGAAGCTTGCTTTCGACAGCCAAGTTTTGGTAATTATGCCATAAGTACTGGATCCACCTTTGCTCCCAGCAACACAGGAAGAGATGCAATGTTTAACAGCTGTTTATAGGAACAAAGCTCCTCTCTGCTGCTTTTGGTGTTCTGTCAAAGTTCAGAGCTGACAGGCTTTACAATTAGTGTAACATTTACAAGGTTCTGCACGAGCTGTGGTGGAAATCACTGGAGTCACGCTACTCACACATCCAGCTGCTGTTCTCTGCTCCGGGCCCGACAAGGTGCATGTGTGGAACGCATCATTGCTGCATGAGTTATTCCTAAAATGACTGGCAGCTGTTTTTATGTGCATGCAGGTGTCGATATCAATATAGCCCAAAATTCTTATTTAAAAAACAAAAACATCAAATCAGTTTTTTATTTGCTGGTAGCAAATTCTGTTATTAGTTTCTGATTTTTTTTTTAACTGCACCAATCAAACCGATTCAGCCTGTGTGAAGTTTGCCAACACAAATAACTCAAAGGTACTGACATGCAGACTTAGTGAATAATTGCATCCCTATTCATGCCCCGTTTCACATTTTTTTATACTGTTGCCACGTCAACAAACTTTATTTGGATATTTGCATATAATGGTTCATAGTTGTAGAGTAGAAGACAATTCTATATAAATTTAAGTTTAAATAAAAATAAAAATACGTGGCATTCATTTTTATTCAACAACTTCATACTACTAATTAATTAATTAGTTTAGACTTAATTAAAAACTTAGTTAAAAAGATTGAATTATGATAATAATAGTGTAAATCCAGCTGTCCTGCAAAGGAGTTTTTTGGAGGAAAAAGATAAATAAACAAAAAGTATCAAGAGGACCAAAAAAGACACCCGACTGCTGGGAAAAAGGTTGTAAAGTTTAAAGATGCATAGATTACAAAATCATATCAACAAGTTGAAAATCTCCCTTTCAGACCATATGAAAGGGTAAATATGATTTGTGCCTCTTTGGAAGATCAGTAAAAACAAAGCCCATTTTGGAGGGAGAGCCATATTTTTTTTAACAAGTCATGAAGGGGAATCAGAAAAGCTGAGAAAGGAGTTTTTTTTCTTTGAACTGAAACCAAAATCAAATATTTGACTAACATGCAAAACATCATAAACTAACTCTGCACATCACCATAAACCCAAGAAAGCTGCTATCAACTGACTGGGCAGTGGCTAAATGTAGAGTACCAGGCTGCACTAGTCTGGGATGGAGAATGACCTTCCTAATGTAAAAATATAGCTAGAGGTGCAATGCAATGGTATAGATCACTCAAAATAAGGGCTCAAAGTCCAGGTCGTACGGTGAGCTAATGTTGACAGACACTCTCCATCCAGTATGACTCAGCATGTGCTATTTTGCAAAGAATAATTGGAAATAAAAATCTGTCTCAATATGTCAACAGCTGGCAAAGAAATACCCCTTAAAAACTTGCAGCAGAAAGGTAGTTCTACTTTAGTTGTTGCACATAAAATTGCTACGAAAAACACTGAATGCCGTGGATGCACTGTAACAAAGAAATCTAAACGTGCAACAGCTTTAAAAATGTCTTTTAAAGTGGCTTTAAATGCGTCATAAATTAAATCTAGCAATAAAGTTTGATTATTATGCTGCTGTTAGGCAAAAAGGAAACTTTGATACATTAAGCCTATCCCTTCATTTGAAAAGTCTGTAAAGGCTTAATTACCACTCCTTTTTTCATCAGAGCCTGAAGTACGAATGATAAATAGCAATGCAGAGATCCAAAACTGCTCTAAATGAAAAAAAAAAAAAAAAAAAAACAACACAAAACGTGCTTAGAATACAGTTTGCTCCCTGTTTTCTCGCTGATTTAAGGAGAGGGGTGTATAATACGAAACTTAGAAATATTTCCTAAGGAATGCTCTGCTGCAACTAGCCAAAATCAACTTCCGCTCCACGACGGATACTAGGTCATTATTCACCAAATGCCCCTTCTGGAAAGTCATGTTAGAGGACGGGGTGTGGCGGGCCCTTCCGTCACCCCGCTCCATGTCTTATCAAGACTACAAGATTATTGCCTGGTTCCTTATCTTTCTAAGCACACAGAGGTGGGCTGAGATTGTATCAGAGCTGCTTGGGGAAATTAACCGACAGCTAGACACTGCTAAAGCCCCAGTAGGGGCGAATACTAAAATACAGAAGGGAAAATATTTACAGTACAAGTATTGAAGAAAAGGGCTTTGCTGTGTTTCAACAAGAAGGTTTCCATATATTGTAGAGGTCTAAGATTACAACAACATTAATCAGTGTTTTGGCACCATTGTTTGGCAGCTGCAGATGACTGCTTGAATACTGACAGCCATCAGTTCCTTCATACTCTTGTTACAGCAGAGGTGAAGGAGTGGTAGACTCTCACAGTTATCCCATTCAGGATGCACAGCACAGCTGCAAGGCCAGTGAAAACAAACTCCCATAGGGTGATAAGACATGCTTAATGACAACCCTAAAGCCTTTTCCACTGCATCTGTGCAGCCATTCGCAACCTGATGGGATTGGCGTCTATACATTAGGCTCCTTTATTACTCCAATAACAATACATCACATTTCCTTCCTTTTGTATTGGATGTTATGGAGATAAGATTTCCATGTTCTAACTAAATTTTATAATTAGGGTATGCAATTTCTAAGTAGAGCAAGAGGAGAACATAAATTATGATTTTTTTTAAACTATCTAAATGTTTTTTATCTAACTAAAAATAATTGAAATGTATGGGCTTACCTGGTTTTGGAGGCTTTCCTCCTTGTCCTGATGGGTAAAAATAAGAGGGTCTTTTAGGATTCTTTGGTTTACAGCCTTACAGAAAGATATAAGCATGCCTTGATGAACATCTCTGAACATTTGCAGGGTCTTTATAAAAAAAATACCTGCTGGCAGACCTCCATAGCCAAGGCCACCTCCTGGTACCAAACTGCCGGGTCCAACTCCTCTGCCTCCACCTCCGTAACCTCCTACTGTTGGATTCAACCAAGCACACTGTCATTAGTCATAATGAAAATATAATGCAAAAATCTTTTAATCCAGAATTATATATTTTAAGATGACAAGAACTTAATCCACCAATTTAAAGACTTTCTTAATTTCAATTGTATTAATAATTTGTGCTACCGATTATTCATATAGGCCTCGATAGGTGAGGCTGCCTGGAGCTACAGCTTGCAGGTCAGTGATGCCTGTGCAGCCATGAATATCTAGACCAGGGGTAACCAATTAAAAATCAGCGGGGGCCGAAATAAGAAAATTGTCAAACAGTGAATTTTTAAATAAATAAAAAAGTTATATAAAAATTTTTTTTTTTATTTTAAAATCTAAAGTGTTTTTTGAAGTAGAGAACAGTCGTTCAGTTTAGTATATAGACAATTTCCTGATTCACATATTTTATAAAACACCTGAACTGACCTTTTGTTATTTTTCCTTCTTTATGGCTCAATGAGAGCAGTGGGCTTTAGGCTGCTCTGCAAGGCTTTAAACCTGGGTTTGAATGGCAACAAAGCCATTCTCAAGCACATATCAAGGTGCTCATTTCTAGCCAGGATTGATATTTATTTTTGTTTATGTTCATGGTGGAGAATCCTGCTTTACAGCAGTAGGCTGAGCCAAACATACTCAAAATGTGCAGGGTCACCTTTGTGCACACCATTTCACCTTTCTTTCACTAATTCACCACAGCTTTTTCAGCAGTCCACACTTTCTCTGCTTTCTTTTTTCTTATCGTCTTCTCCTTCTTTTCCACCGCCCGGCTTGCCACAGGTTTGCCTGCTGTGTCTAAAAGTGGCTCGCAGCAGTCACCCAGACTGACAAGCTACTAGGCTAATTTGTATCACATGTAGCCGCTCTGAATTGAGACACTTTTGTTGGACAACATGCGGTCATTTCTAAATGTTTTAAGTCAGGCTGGGTCCGGATTAGCCAGCAGGTGGGTCCGGATCCGGACCGCGGTCCGCTAATCCGTGACCTCTGATCCAGAGGGTAATATTCAGGGTTTGGGTTTTCTTGGGGATTCCTGAGACAGATGACAGGTACCAGATAGGCAAAAAGATGGAAACCTCTGTGGTGGAAAGAACACTTTCAGGGTCCCTTCTTTACGGCCACCAGGTACTTCTCAGAAGAGGAAGAATGTTAAGACTAGGGTGAAGTTAAGTGAAATCCTTGGCCTGGTAGAGCTCGCCGGGGTAATTAAAACTTTTCCCTATTGACAAGTCACCAGGAAAAAAAACAAAACCTAAAGGCTCTGGACGCGATTGGTTTCTCATGCTTGAAATATATCATATATCAAAGGGAATTCATAAACAGTATGAAGCCCTTTTCATGTGTTTACTAGTCAGGCATTGATCCCAACTGTGACTTTAAGACTGTTACAGTGTAGAACTTTGCAGTAATTGGCTATTTGTATCTCCAGTTATTTACATTGAAGCCTGAATGGTCATTAGCCATTAAAATTTGACAAAACCTAAGAAGCAAAGTGCAAATTATGCTTTGAATATGGTGTTTGTTAAATTTGCCTAGGCTGCAGTAAATCAGTTGTAGTTTTTTCAGTGCACAAATTAAATCCACAGTTGCTCATTTTTGATACAGACAGGAACATTACTCTTCCCAGAAGCAAATTGCGGCACTTTGTATTTAACTGTTCAGTGTTTCAACCAACATAAAGATGTCAAATGTTCTGAGGTCGCTTCAGTCTTCCTGCAGTCGTTAGCTTTAATATCTTTGGCTTTCAAAAGCTGCTTGAGTCAAACTTGTTTAACCAATGGGAGGCCTGCCCAACATCATGAACTCAGAGGGTGTCCTCCTGCTAAGATGCTTTGCTGCAGAGCTGTGAGTGACAGATGTGTGAAGTGACAAGCAGCAGACAGAATGCTTTGCAGCATTCCTGGTGGAGGCACACACTGTTTGGTCAATTAGAATAATGAGTGCTAAACCCTTATATAAACTCAGGCTTTGAATGCATATTAATCTATATAACTAAACGTCATTAATGAATCCAAAATCTCTTCTACTTACCTCCTGGTTTTGGAGGTTTGTAGCCCTGAGGGACTCCTCCACCAGCCCCTGAAAGAAATGCAGACTCATGTTATTACTATATACCAGGAAACACAAGGTTAGGGCTTTTTAGGCCATATAATACAGTATAACAAACTTTAAAATAAAACCAAGATAAAAAAATATATTTAATATAATAGTAGGCATATGATGTCATTACCCACAATTTGTAAGTTTTCAATTAACTTTATTTTATTGAAAGAACCGATGCATAAACAAGACCCATAACCACCTCATTTTGGGGCTGTGAATTTAATTTGTCACCTTTTGTTTTGTGAAATGTATCTTAGGTTTGAATTTGTGTAAAGTTAAACTTTTTTCTGGCGATTTACCTACTTTATATATTAAATCACAAACATATCAGGGAGATATGATCCTAGTCTGTGATTCCTGCTAAACATGAGCAACAAGATATTGGAATAAGATAGATAAGAAAAATTATTTCAATTGAGAATTCAGTAACAGTGACTATGTTCTCCTAAAGCTGCTTGGAAAAGTTATTTATCTTAACTAAAAGTGAATGTAGTTGAAGTTGAAATAACTGTTGTTCTGGTAATTACAAAGTCTTTAATTATAACATGATGTGTCATATGGGCTGAGTTAGAGGTTTCATTTTAAATTAAATCATTCAACTTTTCTCTACATAGTCAATATGTAATTTAGGACCAGCTATTTGATAATTTCATTCTATTTAGATATGGAATTAAAATCTTGTTCATCTAATTTATCCCTGTTGGATAGATTAAAGTACAGTGTTACCCAAAACGTAGTGGAGCTTAAGATAACAGCACAAAAATGCATTTATACTGAAAGCTTCTATTTATCTGTTTTTAAGTTATTCATAAGGTAAACTAAAGGTATTATCATGAAGGAAATGTACACAGTGCTTTTGGTTTTAAAACTTGGCCCTCTTTGATCTTCTAAATCTTTACCCCCATCCAAAACGGGAGGCATTTTGAAAATTAAATCAGCTCCAAAAATATTAAGCCCACAGATTTCTCCTCCACAGTAGTTTAATTGAGCTCCAGAGATAAACAGATCAGTTTGCTGGAGTTAGTCTCTGTTACCTGGAAAGAATCCAGTCCCTGGTAGAGGGGCTCCTGGTCTATACCCAGGACCAGGTGGTACATACACACCTGCAACACACATTGGAAAAAATATTTGTATTACTTCACCAGTATGTATAATAGTGGAGTGAAAACCACATGCAGTTATCTCACTTCTTTTTTCTCCTTCCATTCTAATGTCCCTTTATATCTAAACAAGAATCCAATTTATCAGACAAACATTTAGAAAAACCGAAATCTGTCCTTGATGTTCACATCTGGAGCTCATCACAGCCGTGATGAAGTGCACAGCGAAAAGTGAATCACTGAGTCGTCTGCTAAGCTCAGAGCAAAAGCAGAACTTTATAGGTATTGAGAGAAGCACACTTGGATTGTTCTCATGCTGATGAGGTACCGCAGTTGGAAGCCCTCATTCGAAGAAAATGCTGCACCACTGTGGACACCCTCAACCCCCGCCTACATTATCCCCTACGGCTTTGTTTCTGAATGGAAACACCTGAGATGGTTGTTCTGGACTCCAGACATGATGGCCTCATGTGTGTAAAGAACAACATCAGAGCTTTTTTTTTTTTAGAAACGAAAATGAGGAAAATGAATGACTGGTTGTAATGGGATAAATGACAGCTAAATCCAAAGGGATGGGTGAGCTAATGCCTACTTTGCAAAAGTATATTCTAATATAAACTGGTTTGCATCAAAAAAATATAATGCAAATGAGAGAGCTGGGGCGGTCGAGCTGCTGTGATTATGCCTAATGGCTGCTATATGTGCTGGGAGCCCAATTAATTTAAACCACATGTCAAAGGCACTGCACTGCACTTCACACTGACTATGGCAATTAGGGGAAGACCATTACAAGGCATTAAAGTCTGGTCTAGCTGCAGGAATATTTATTACACCAAAATATTATAAATCACCCAGTTTGATGAGCTGGAATCCTGCTTCAGTACATGCAAATCCGGCATGGCTTTGGGTTTCTCACTAATTAGCCGTGTAATATTCCTTCTCTTCGTGCCATTACAAAATCCCACTTTGATTTATTAAATACAGCACAGACCAAAAGTTTGAACACACCTTGTCATTCCAAGAGTTTTCTTTATTTTCATGACTATGAAAATTGTAGATTCACACTGAAGGCATCAAAAATATGAATTAACACATGTGGAATTATATACTTAACAAAGAAATGTTAAATGACTGAAAATATGACTTATATCTAGGTTCGTCCTATATTCTAGGTTCTTCAAAGTAGCCACGCTTTGCTTTGACTACTGCTTCGCACTCTCTTGGCTTTCTCATCATGAGCTTCAAGAGGTAAACACTTGAAATGATCTTGGAGGAGTTGCAGGAGATGCTTAGCACTTTTGCCTTCACTCTGCCGTCCAGCTCACCCCAAACCATCTTGATTAGGTTCAGGTCCGGTGATTGTGGAGGCCAGGTCGTCTGGCGCAGCACCCTATAACTCTCCTTTTTAGTCAAATAGCCCTTACACAGCCTGAGGTGTGTTTGGGGTCATTGTCCTGTTGAAAAATAAATGATGGTCCAACTAAACGCAAACTGGATGGAATAGCATGCCGCTGCAAGATGCTGTGGTATCCATGCTGGTTCAGTATTCCTTCAGTTTTGAATAAACCCCCAACAGTGTCACCAGAAAAGCACCCCCACACCATCACACCTCCTCCTCCATGTTTCACGGTGGGCACCAGGGCATGTAGAGTCCATCCGTTCACCTTTTCTTCGTCGCACAAAGACACAATGGAACCAAAGATCTTAAATTTGGACTCATCAGACCAAAGCACAGGTTCCCTCTGTTCTAATGTCCATTCCTTGTGTTCTTTAGCCCAAGCAAGTCTCTTCCGCTTGCTAGAAATGTGTTTGCTGCTAGAACTCTGTGTGGAATTGACCTGGTCTCTAATCTGAGCTGTTGTTAACCTGAGATTTCTAAAGCTCTTGGTCTTCCTTTCCTGGGGTGGTCCTGATGTAAACCAGTTTCTTTGTAGCGCTTTATGGTTTTTGCGAATGCACTTGGGGACACTTTTAAAGTTTTGCCAATTTTTCGGACTGACTGACCATCATTTCTTAAAGTAATGATAGCCACTCATTTTCTTAACTTAGCTACTTTTTGTTGCCATAATACAAAATTCTAATTGGGGAGTGGCAGCCTAGTGGTTAGGGCATAGGGCTTTCAATCCTGAGATTGTGAGTTCGATCCCTCACTCCCACAGACTGCCACTCTGGGTCCCTGAGCAAGACCCTTAACCTCACACTGCTCCCCGGGCGCCTCACAATGGCAGCTCACTGCTCCCCAAGGGGATGGGTTAAATGCAGAGAAGTAATTTCCCTCTGGGATTATTAGAGTATATCAAAATAAAAAAAAAATCAAAATCAAAATAACAGTCCATTCAGTAGGAATATCAGCTGTGTATCCACCTGACTTCTGCAAAAAAACTATTGATGGCCCCAACCCCAAGGCAAGAAATCCCACTTATTAAACCTGACATGGGGACACCTGTGAAGTGAAAACCATTTCAGGTGACTACCTCTAGAAGCATCAAGAGAATGCCAGGACTGTGCAAAGAAGTAATCAGAGCAAAAGGTGGCTACTTTGAAGAACCTAGAATATAAGACATATTTTAAACATGAACCCATAGTTTGAATGAAAAGTTTGAAAAAGTTTGAATGTGTAGGCCATTTAAAGTATATCTTTAGAAATACTTGAAATCTAGAAAGCATTAAAACATCATATTGCCCCAAAGAGGATAAGTATTTTTAAAACTTGTTTTTCTAAAACAAACAACAACAAAAATTACTCAGGCTTTTGGGGTCACACATTCCAAATCAGGAATAAACTACTGTATATGGATGACTTTACTGATGTTTTCTTTAATGCTGAAGACAGAAAATATATCCTTCAGCAAAATAGATAATTTTAACAGGACTGTGTTGAATGGATGGTCTTCTATTGGTTTACAAGAAAAAGGATAATATGAGTAACTTTGCATGAGCAGAAAACAGTGAGAATTTGGACTAAGAACAGCCTCTTTTGAATTTTTTTTAACCTAAAGATTGTTACACATTTGAAATGCTGATTTAAAGGATGGAACACAGTTAATGTCACACATCCAGCGACAACAGCAGCGAGTTAACAGCCAGACCACCAAAGCAGTAGGTTTTGCTCATGAACATAAAATCAATTAGATATTTTTAGAGTTTTTTTGGTCTACTTCTTTCCTATTATTTATTTATTTCATCTGGCACAATATACAAGAATAGTTTAAACTCCAGCAGAGTAAATATGTATAAAATCAGATTGAAACATCTGTTTCACATCCGAGCTACACCAATGGTTAAGCCTTATGAGGTTTTTTAAAAGTCCAATTATTTTCTTTGGCTTCTAGTTTTGGTTGATCAGAATATTTTACTTTTTACTGTTTGGAGATTAAAGTTTATTTAGTTGTGTTTATGCAGCAGGTGATTTTATACACTGTGTAGCATTTTGATCAACTATAACTATTTCTAAATGTGTCACCGGAAATTAAAGGAGGCCTTGTGAGTACATGCATATATACACAGATGGCCCTTAAATTACCAGTCTATCCAAACAATCCTTCCCTTTATTTAAAATTACACCACTTCTTGTGTCTCTTCACTGGCCCCTGTTCGTTTTAGAACTGCTTTTAAGATTTTATTGTTTGTGTTTAGAGTTTTGAACGGGATACATTGCCGACCTCCTCCTGATTTACTCTGCGGCACGTGTTCAGAAGTCTGAGGGGCATCTTCAGCTAATAGTGCCTAAGACGAGGCTTAAAATCCGAGAGGAAAGAGTAGTTTTCTGTAGACTTTTGGATACTTTGCCCCTCCATATATGAGCAGCCTCCACAGTGGACTGTTTTAAGTCTTGCGTTAAGACCCACTTTTTTTTTTTTAAGTTTTGTCACAGCCGGTTCAATACCATTTTCCTCATTTAGAGACTAGGCTTGTTTTCAATTTTGTTGTCTCAGGTTTACTTTGTATTTTGAATTGATCTGAGTTTATTAGTAAAACATAACATCTTGACACTTTAGTGCATGTTGGTTTTGTACTCCCTTTTTAAAAAAGTTTTTAACTTTATAATTAAAACGTATATGTGTTAAAGTCTAATCCCTTCAATTATAAACAAAAACTAGTCAAAATCAACGGCCGTTGAGAAAGACATTTACAGTGGGATGTTGAAACGTGCATTTGAACTTAAGATCTGCGCTGAAAATTGGAACAACAACATGTCTTTATGCAAAGCAAATCTGTAGTCACAAGCTACAGCGAAGGACATCTGCTCATGATCATGAACAAAGTCTATTCTTGAGTAGGGAGCCAAAAAGGGTTTACAGTTAGCTTGATTATGTTGAAACCAGGAGAATGTGCCTCCTTTTAACAGACGTGTTAATGGCAGCAGTTACAGTGACAGCTGTGCATGATTTCATGAATGAGCAAATAACTGGGAAGATCAGAGAACTAAACAATTGTGGAATTTCTCAAATTTCTTGTGGCTTGGCCTTGTAATACTAACCGAAAAGGACTGACGATCCTGAAGAGCTAAACAGATTGTAGTGAACTGGTAAGAATGCCTTTCTTTTCTGCATCTTCTTAGCAAAAACAGCTAAAACAATAAATGTAACGTCTGTGAGAATATGTGTTTGTTTCTAAGCTTCTGACATTTTGTCTTTTTAAATATATCACTTATAAAGCTCTCAGCTCCACCAACGGGTGCAGAGTGATTGTTCTCATTTTCACTCCTTCGTTTTACAATCAAAAGAAGGATTTCCTGTCTTGACAGGAAAGTGGAAACTGCGAGTCTATGAGCAGCACTTTTTCCTTGTGCTTGAAAAACGTATCTAGCTGCAGATGCATTCTTACAGAGTGCATGAAGTTCACTAAAACCACACATCACAAGGATGGCAAACACTGATATTTGTCGAGGGAAGAGATTTAAAAAATTGTCTCCTGATCATTTTAATTCAAGTCATCATCCAGCACTTACATTCCTGGAGAACTCAAGCAGGTCATGGGAATCAGCTGGAATGTGTATGAGGGATAAATATCCCCAATGAAAAGGGATCATATGAGGCTGGATTTATACCATGTTGACTCAAGTTTAGGAGTTTACTTCAGGTATTTGTGGTGACAAATAAGCTATGCAAATGAAAGATTTAAATGACCAGATGCAGACATACTTAAATAAAGCTAAACAGTAGCTGTTACAAGAATTGAAATATAGATTATGTAGACAGCATTAAGAAAAATTTAGCATGAAATGAGAGACTTCCTCCTGGGATGGCTCCTGGAAAACTGGTTGGTGTTTGGATTGGGTCTGATACTTTGGTGACTCCAACATTAAATTATTTTTTTTACAGCTCTAGGAGGAGGGTTTAGAGATTGTTTTACCATACTTATCAACCTATTTGGCAAAAAAAGGGTGGTCACTGATACAGTCTAGTTCACTGTGGTCCCAGATGCCTTAGAATACTAACATACATGGAGAAATATTTGTTTTTTGTTGCTAATTCTAAAGGATTAAAGGACCGATCTGCTCTAGTTGAATGCCTTCTATTCTTGTCTTTGCCTTTTTGAAGAGTGGCAGAAAGAAAGGTGATTTATACTTATAATGGTCCTAATAAACCAGGAGCTCATAGAGATCTCGAGATGTAAAACATGTTTTGAAAAAAATCATGAGGGGGGCTCCTTTGATTTTTATTTATTTTTCTAAATCTTTCAAACATACATCTACAGCAGCCAAAACTATAGATCTATTTTAAATATTTTTATACATATTTACCAGGGGTACCAGTCAGTTTAGAGCTAAAAATTGCTTTGGCTCAATTTACTTCTTCTTAAACATTAGTTTTTATGGAGTGTTGAAGGGAAATTCATCACTGCAAGGACCAGCAAAGCCAAATAAAATCCAAATTTCTGACAAAATGCACAGTAAACCTAAATGCATCGTTATGAAAACAGTAAAATACAAAGATTACACACACCTGGTTAATAAAACCTTCATTGATTCCACAAAAATAAGCCAGGTTCTTATTTTAACCTTAAGAACAATTGGCCTGACATACAGTACGCAATCTAAAGCTGCTGGTTATTTCCAAGGGACAGAACTCCAGGATGTCCAATGGCAATGAGTTTGAACACAGTCTATACAAAGCTGGTATCTATTTTTAAAGACTCTCTAGCTTGCTTTTATGTTTGTGGTCAAGGTGAAAGAAATCTGCATTCAGAAATTGTTAGGTTTCTGTTTCTGTTATGTTTTTCTTTTGAATATTCTGTCTTTCCTTACTCCTTGATTTCTAGTGTTTAGTTTTCTTTTCACCATGTTTCATTATCCTAGTTATTTTTATTTATTTTTTTTCTTATTAGTTCCTGTCTTCCAAGTTTTCCATTTGTTGTCCTCTGCTGCCCTCTTGTGTCCTCTTTCCCTAGCTCTGTTTTCTCCTCTGTCCTCACCTGTTTCTAATCCTCTCGTTAGCCCTCTCTTTGTCTCTGTCCCCTTTAAAAGCCCTCCCTCTTCAGTTCCTGTTTGCTGGATCCTCATCTAACGTCTGTCTGCGTACCTCGTCTCTCCCTGGCTCCTAGAGTTTGGTTTTTCCCTGGTGTCTCCCTGGTTCTGGTTCATCTGTTACTTCTGTTGGATTTTTGATTTCTGCCTCAGTTCCTGTAAACCTCATTAAACCCACCTAAATTCACCTCTGTGAATGCTGTTTTAACTGGTCTATGCAGACCAATTTTCTTTTCAAAAAGAGCAACATAATTATTTAGAGGAATCATAAAGATAGCAAAGAGAAAGAAATAAGATTAAGACAACAAAACATTCAGACATATGCATAAAAAGGGGAAATAATCATTTTTAATTGTTTGGTAACCATGGTTATCTGTAGCATTTATTGAGCCACAATGACAAATGAGAGCCTGAGTTTTGATGTCTTGGTTTCTCTTTGGAACAAGAAAGTGGTCAAGTTTAGGGACTTAGGAATAAGTCAGTGAACATGGAATCAAACTGATAAGTAATACTGAGGTACTGAGGGAGTTACAAAAGTAAAGTTGCTGTTATAGATTTTATTGCAAGGAATTAGCAAACAAAACAAAACAAAAAAAACTCAAACAGATTTATTTTGTTGGGCATGTTGTAAAAATAAATGCATGTTGTTTATGATGCACTCATATGTGGTATAGTGAGTGTGTGCTGGGATGAAGTGTGTTAAAAATAGAAATAACATTATGTTAAGTCTGGGTTAACCACTATGTCCCAGTTTTATTTTCATACTTATTACTAGCTGACAACCTAGTACTCAATCAATGTTAAAGCAACGATAAGCGAAATGTAATTACTTCATATAAAAAGAACAAAACTAAAGCTATATTTTCAGATGGATAGTAAGATATCACACGTCATCTCCTTTTAACATAGACAGTGCATCCATCAGAACAAAATGTTCACCTTAATACAATCATGAATTATTATTGCCACTGTAAAAGAAGTTGACAGAAAAAGAAAGCGACAAAGAGAGAAAGGCATTTCTAAGGTGGAGAGCACTTTATGGGAAGAAGCTGATATTTTAGCATAAAGGCAATCTCTACAGTCACTAGTTTGTCAGCTCTGTGTTGCCATAGATCAAACATGTCTGCCTCTATAAATGAGAGACATGCCTCTTATAAATTCCAATTTCTAAGGCAACTCAAACAGGAAAATTTTGACTTTTACGTTCATAGAAGATAAAAATTACATATTTATTTAATATATATTACATTTCTGTCAGTAAATCCGTGTAATTATTACACACTGTAGCTATAAAATGTAGCGTTGTTTTGGTGTACAGCTCAACAGCGCATCTAGGGGTGAAAATTTGTTTAGTACTACTTTAAATAAGCACTGCAGACTTTATCAGAACATGAGCTTAACTTTATGTTGCGCTTATTCCCCCAATCCCTACCATGACAAAGTTTGAATCATGCAGGAGAATTTAAAATTACCGGTAGGGATAATTATCTCTCTGTATTAGTGCTGTGCATGCCTTTAAAATACAAGTTCAGTATGAAATAGTGTTACCAGAGAATTACACGTACTTTATGTGAGATGTATATAAGACCAACAGTGGGAAAGTTTAGATTTTATTGCTTTGAACATTTTATTTTAGGTTGAACCCGAAAATTCATGGCTGCTGCTATAATTCTTATGATTGTATTTTAATACACCTCTAAAAACAAGTCTAAACCGGGAACCTGAAGTAAGTACTGTTACTCTCTCCAGTTTGTTGTAAAAAAAGGAACACTTAAGAACAGCTGTCCTGGCAAAATTATTTAACATTAGCAACAAAGAATACAGAGAAACATTTTGATATTTTACAAAATTGAACATTTATTCTGAAATAACTTATTTTATTGATGACAGGGTTTGCTGCACCCACCACTAATGACTGAATATAAAAATGTTCGGAAATTGTTAGTCAGAACATGTTTTGTTTTCAGATCAAACCAAAGCTAATGATGTATTTTTCCACAGTACCTCCCATGTTAAGGGTGATTTTTACAACCCCTCCTTGTAGCTCTTGTAGACGTGTTTTACCACATTTACAACAAACTGGTGAGTAATTTGACATTTCCCCGACCCCGGTGCTGTGGTTGTTTAATGGCTGGCTGTTGGGGATGACAATTAGCTTGACTGTAGGGATGCAAAACAAATGCAAGTGGGTGCAAACGAAACACATACATGGAAAAATAAAGACAGATGGCGATGTTCTGTTTTGAAAAGTTTACACAAACACTCATGATCGCAGTAGACAGAATGGTAAATCATGAGGGAAATTGCTCTAGTTTCTTTGGTAAATTTTCAGATTCTGCAACAACACTTCTCAAAATATTTTGAATCAAATACATGAAGAAGGAAAGTATGTACAGATAACTAACTAGGGTTTGTGCACCAAAGTTTTAGATCAGATGGATTTTAAGGTAAGTCATCTATTAAATGGAAGAGCTATTGCTCACTTTTAAATTACATGGTTACTGTGTTTAAAAACATTTTGGTTTTAAGGCACATTGGCCACACCCATGCCTTTCTACAGGGCCTGTAGACCCAAGAAACCACCTGAGATAGAAATTGTCTGTAAAAATAACAAAGTAGATCAAAAGATCTAAAACAAAAAACATTACCATCCAACAGTGATCCAACAGAAATCCAAAGAAAGATAAAGAACAAAGGATAGGGTTTACAGAGCCGGTTTTAAGGCTTTGGAAACATTGAATAAAACTCACTCCATGGACGGCCTGCAAAAGTCTCTGTAATGCATTAACTTCTCCCTCGAGGTTTTACACAACAAGCACTGTAGGGGTCACCTGATTCAGTTAAGGTTTAACAGTAAGAAAAAGGTTGGGTGAGACAGCCCCGATAAGGCAAAACCATTACAGGCCAACAGATAAAAAAGAAGATAAAAGTCTCATTTGCTGCAAAACATCATGGTGACATAAACCTCTTTTGGAAAACATTCAAGGGACTGAAAAAACTAAAGTGACTAAAGCTTTGGATGACATTTCTATGACTGTCATGTCTCTTGATCATGTTCAACCTTGTACTGACTGTGCTGTTTCCCTTAAGCATCGAAATGGGAATCAAAGATGAATCCTGTAAGTCTGTGCTTTCCAGCTTCTTGAGCAAGACTTTTCCTCTGGAAGCTGACAGGATATCATTACAAGATTAGGCCAGCAGCTTCAGAGTTGAAAACGAAGGAGGAAAAAGCCACACTTGAAGACAACCATTCGCCATGAAAAATCACTAAAAGCTGGTGGAACAGAGGATTCATATTATCACTTCTTTCCAGAGATGGATTTATGTGATCAAAGCGTTGAGTAGAGCTACACTTGTAGCCTGACACAATATACTTTATGCAAGCAGCTATAACCCTAAAATGAGATTAAAATGACAGACCTACTCATCAGAGGGCAATGGTAGCCTTGAGGGAAACTTCTGGCCTTGGCATTTACTCAGCATGAGTTTAATGTATGAAAACACATAATAGTGTCTACATCACATCATGTTCCTGCTAAACCTAAAAGATCTTGGACATCAGTAAAGTCTGGAGGAGAATAAAAACATTCCTGACAGGAGCCAGCCCAGACTGCTGCTAGTCTGCTTCTGATAGATCACAGCCTGGCAAGTTAATGTGCTTCTTCTTTGAGGATTTGGCACAGGCCGACTGCAGACCAAACACATGACTGGAAGATATTAGAACTGACTTTATCCAAACCTAAACAGTAAGCACTATACAGATAAGAGGAGCAAATGGGGATGATTGAAAACAATGCAAACACCCCTAATAGTGACACTGCCTCTGAAGGAAGCCTGTGAAGATGATGTCTTTAGAAAAAACCTGGGAAACATTACAAAGTCTGCCATCCATTTCTAAAGACACAGGGTTGCATTACTGTAGATAGAACCTCAATAAAACAATGCATCCATTCATAGATCTGTTGTATAACCCACACAATTCCTTCAGTAGCAGTTATAAAAATCGGTAATAGGAGAACCAATGCATAAGAGTTGTATGTAAAACTGTAAAAGTTGATTAATTAAGCTTAGAGGTTGTTAAAGCAGTTGACACACCTCTGGTAATTAGTTTTTACCAGGTGGGGGAAGAAGATATACGTAGATTTTTGTCTGTCAAATCATAGAAACTAATTTAGTAACCAGTAAAAGCTCTTTCTTTTGCATCTTACAAAAAATCTTCTATCAGGTGCTAAAGCTTGAGACTATTTTTATTTGTACTATGTAAGAGGAAAAAATATACCTCAACAAATTTGAATCTAGAATATGGTGCTTTTATATGTTTTTTTTTTTCTTTTTTTGCTGTTATGCAATACACAAATTCAACTCTGATGATAAAGTAAGTTGAGCAACAAACCATGAAATTACTGTATATTTCCAAACTAAAATTACGATAGTTTAACCTTCTGTAATTTCTTTAGTCAAGAGGCTAGAAATCCAAAATTCTAGCAATCGTCTCAAGCCTCCAGAATAAACTAATCTGGATTATACAAAGTGGAAATGCTGATTGATTTATCTATAGTGTGTGAGCTATTAACTTCTCATATCCTTACAAAGGAACCCTGTTTAAAAGAATCCAAGAGCCATTCTTTCACAATGACAAGTACGGTTTAATCAGTGCTTGAAACTAAACAGAATTATCCAGAAATGTGTTCAGAATGAAACCCTCAGCTACAGGAATCATACCCAGCCACTTAATACAAACAAATTAACAGATCAAGCTATTAAAAAAGCTAAATTACGAAACAATTGTGAGAGAGCATTCTGTTTTTTTCCCCCAGACATGGCTCTTTAAATGCAAAGTAGAACCATTGAGTCATGTGACACATGCATTAAAAATACTTTTCTTTTAGTAAGTTTCAACTGGAAAGTCACTGTGACACTGCAGAGGGTTAGAGCTAAAGAGGAGCTCCCACCATGTTAAAAATCCTCAATTATTATTTAATAATCAGTTCAGGTACTCATTAACATGCTGCTTTACTTCACCTCTAGAGGTTAAAGGCCTGAACATACCCTCCCACCAGTCGGCAGAGATTATTTCAATGCGCTTTTTGAATGCAAATTAAATTCTTCTGATTTATGCAAAAAACGCGGTGTCTCTGATCTGGTCAGTGCTAAAGGAGCCAGGACAACGCTCCCATTAGTCTTTGGAAAGCTGTTTTACCTGGTTTTAATCTGAGATCAGAACCAGATAAACATGAACAGTTTTGCTAGTAACTGTGGATGGAGATGATAATGGAGAACGCACACCGTTGTAAATCAGCGATAGCCTGTTTCCAGATTTCTTCTGTTTTTCTGTCACACCCGGATGTTTGTTTTATTAAACAAATTGTAGAATAAAACAAAGATAACCTGTGCCAATACAATAAGCAGTTTTCAAATAAACTGTTTTTGCTTTTTTTGACCGGAAAGCAGAATCTCTGGTTCAATAGGTTATTACATCCCCCAGCTCCTGATGGAGGTGGATCCAAATGCAAAGAAAGATATTAGCAGAATAATATTAGTGGTGAATCTTTGATGAGTATCTAACAAAACAACCAGCAGGCTTGAGATAAACTGGGGATCATAACAAGAATAACAAAGACAATGAGACTGAAAGAAGGACAAAGACAGAGTGGGTAAGAGGTTAAGGATTGAAACTATTGGGAAGGTGGATGAGTGGCATAAAGGCCAGGTTTGATCTACAGTAATCAGTGAACTGCACAGAAGCTGGATGAAAATGGAGTGGATAAGAGAGGCTGACTAGGGAACAGTGTGGTAAGACATAAATGTATCTAATTAAACCAAAAGCTTATCACTAAATTATAAAAAAGAAAAAAAAAATAAGAATCTCAACACAAAGGCATGTACTGTATAATATCAAACTTTTAATTAGGATCAACGATTTAAAGTAATGCAAATATTAAACCAGCTGGTTGGTATGATGTATTTTTCTGAAGCAATGTTAGTGTTTTTAAGATGCAACATAACCAATACTTTTCCTTAAGTTCCATTTTTGTCTTATAAGTCCCTACTTTTAGCCTACATCATTAAGTCAGACAGGTTCTCTTGAAGTAATGCTTTTAATCCTGCAGGTTGGCAATGATTGAGCTCTAGTGCCACAAGTTAAATCTAACCAAGCAAGGGAGTTTTTCACATTTAATTACTTAGACTTAGACAAACTTTATTGTCGTCTTGTATACACAGAGTATGTACAAAAATGAGTGCATAAATTATTAGGATTTTTTTTAGATGACAGTGCTTAGTATTTGAGATGTGCTTAATTTAAAAAAGAAATTAGGTTTGACAAATTTCTGTGAAGTCGAGAAAAATAAAATGCTCTCAGTTATGGTTCTATCTAAACGACTAAACTTTTTCATGCTAAATATAGTTATAACGCCACCTTTATCCAACACTTTTAGAAATTATTATCCCTTTTTCATGAAACTAACGAGGGCCTAAAAACATGCAGAATGTTATCTGCAGAGACAGAGTGCAGCATGGACAGGGGCACATGTTTTTTTCAAAATAAACATGGCAGATGTTTCCTCTGGGACTATAAGTAATTTTTACTTGTCGATGGATAGCATTCAGATGGGTCTGGCTCCGCAACACGATTCATAATTTCTCAGGCATAAAGAGGTCTGGGCGAGAGCATTAAATGACTAGATTGGGTGTTAATGAGGTTCATGTTACTCACAGATAATTTATTCTTGGATGGTGTGCAGGCGTATTTTTCGTCAGGTTACAGTGCAAGAACAGATGGATCTACTTTAAACCTCACAGAAATACTTGATGGAGATGAATTCAGTGTTCACTTGAGATCAAAGTTGTGCTCCTAAGTCAATATTGAAATTTGTTGGCTTCTTTTTATGCTGCATATTTAACCTGACAGCGGCTCAAAATTTCATGAAACGTGGAGTGCGAATGATAAATGCTTCTGAGTGAGATAAAAGAAAAACGGGTCAATTTTGAAAGTGACAGCTGCCAGATTTGGCAAGTTATTGACGACATGGGTGGATTAAAAGTGGAAAGATAACTCAAATAAGTGAAACTTCACTGTGCGTTCATAAAACATTTATTCTGCAAAAATAAACCTTTTGAAAAGGATGCTGGGACACAGGAGGATAAAGAGGTCAAACAACGGTGACTTCTAAGCTGACAAATACAAAGAAAAAGCTCCAGATGATGAACATGTTTTCCATTTTGAGGTTGAATAACTCTGTGATTCTCAGCCAAAACAGACTGCAAACCAATCAAGCTATGCAAATAGAGGAGCAAAAACAAATCTTGCAAGCTGAATGATAGTGGGAGGAAGAGACAAGGCTCACAGCCTTGCTCTCTTCTTCCTCTTTGTCTTGAAAAGATAAGGTGCAACTTCAAACTGCACTTGGAGCTACTCTCCCATATCTGCAACAAGAGAACATCTAGCCAAAGTTTTCTCTGCACCTCTCGGGTCGAGTAGATCCACCCAAAGGGGTTCATCAGGGGTGTTTTTAATCTGTATTTTTTTTCTGAGCTGAAAGAGACGCCAGCTGGAAGCTTCTCCATTCCACATTTTTCTAGGATTGAATCTGCGGCCAAATGAATATACATAAACATATGCTAAGGTGGGTGCAGGAGCCAGTTTAGATATTTGACTTAAGACAAAATATGTATCCTCTTGAGAAACAAGCTTGGAGTACAAACCGATGCTATAAATGTAACGTTTAATTTTTAAATTATATTGTGACATGATACAAGAGGCCAGGATTATTTTAAAGTTACTGTGCAGGGGATACTGTTCGATTCATCTTCAGATACAGATGTTTAGTCTGATTAAGGAAGAACACCAGAGATCCTAACTTTTTCTTTCCTTTTGCAGTTTGATGTTTAATGCAAAAATAATGCTTAATGATTTTTTTTATTAACTGTGCAACAGCTAATATGGTTCTTCTGAAAAGCATTTCATAAACCATTTAGATTAAACTAAACTTTACCTTTTATTTGAAAAGAAAGTAAAAATGAAGAACATTTTGTATCAAATTTCAGTTCTAAGTCTTTAACTAAAACAGTATTAATTCCTGCAGAGTTCACCTGTTGGACCTTACCTCCTTGAAGAGATGACTGAATGAGAAAAAGAAGGACGACTCCACAGAAGAGCAGGGGAGCGTTTCTGTTGGCCATCTCGCTCCAGAATGCACCACCCCTCTCTCTTCAGCTGGTTTTATTCTCTCCGAGCTAATTACCGCTTCCCCGAGGTCTCAAAGAGCAGAGAGGTAGAGGGAGAAAGGTAAAAAGATACAGGGGAGACTCTGTGCAATTACAAGAGAGGAGACGGCTTGCTTCTTTTCTCCTACTCTGGGTCTGCTGTTGCTGTTTTTATTCTGTAAGCTGCTGCCAACAGCAGAGACACTGCTGCTAGCAGTGAAAGAAAGAGAGGGACACACATACACACACACACACACACAAATTCACAGGCACGCCAGTCCAAATCCAAAAGGAATTAAGGTGCCTGCCAAACATTAGGATAGATACACAGAAATATCTGTGCAAGTCAGAAAGAGTATAAAGAAGAGCAAGTTGCATACCAGAATGATAATTTATTTTTCTAGAGTTTCATATTACTAGATCATGACAAGGAGGAAAAAAAAACCTTTTTGCTGTTTGTTCGAACAAGTGAGTTAAAAACCTAGAGAGAAGGGAAACCATAGAGGGCAATGTCATAGTAAAAGGAAAAAATTAAATACGCTGGCATCAAATATGTGAAGTAAAGTTCTGCACAGGCTGGACAGAATTATCTTAGTCAGACTAAGATAATTCCCACTGACAGCCTTTTAACATCAATGGATGAAAAAAAAGTTTAATTAGAGAGCAGTCCGCCAAGATTAAACTAACACAATTTTCATTAATAAATTATTTTCTTTTCCAGACAAATTTGAGCCTTAGCTATAGTCTGAATATTTCATAACAACAAATGTATTGTTGTTTTCTAAAGAGTGTAAGTCCAATCATTAAATAAGATGATACATATACACATAGGTCGGCTTCTGATTGATTTGGCTGTATTGGTTTTTTGGTTCATGGACTGATTTAGATCAGTTTTACTTCAAAATGTAAAAAGAAAACAAAAACACATACTTAAGCACAGTGTGGATATTGGGTAATTACAAAAACACTTGTTTTGATTAAGTACCTGAAATGCATATATATCAACAGAATTTGTTATTGAACATTATTCATATTTAACAAATAATGTACTCATAAATCTTTCAGCTATTTTACTTACTGTTTTTATATGACCTGTTGATAATTTGAATATTTCAGTCCAGTTCCACGAAATTGGATAGTAAAGAACCTCACACCTCTTTAACAGTGCATGGAAAAACCAAGATGTCATGGATTAAAAGATAAAACCTCTGTCATCTGTTTTTAACTTTTGATTCATAAATTGAAACATATGGAAATATCCAAAGGGGGAAAAAATGTTTTATAAATGTTTCAGGATCAGAAATGATTTCTGCTTGTCTTCTGAATTGGCAGTGGAAAAAATAACTGTGTACTATCTCAGCCGATTAGGTTGGAGTGTTAAAATCTGGAGTCCCAAGTTGACCAAAACAAGAATGAATGTGAGTGTCTGCGCAATGTATGAGTGGTTTAGAGTGAAACAGAAAAGTATGGTGAAGCCTTAAGTTGACATGTTGTTGCTGACAGAGCTGTCGGCGTCCATCTTTCTTCTTTCCCATGAGGCACATATTTAGAATTTCAAGTTAAAGAAGGTTGAAAAAAGATCCTTTTTTATTGGCAAGAGCTGCATTCAAAGTCATTACTCTCAGACACAAACCTGACAGACCAGACTGTTGCATGCATGCTAATGGGCTCTGCTTTCCAAGACACACAGCATCCTTCATACCGGTGACGTCCACCGCATTAATGTTCATATGACCTCATGTTTATTTCATTGAAGTTAGCTCAGGCATGTTGACAACATCAGCTGTTAGAGGTTTGTTCAGAATGGATGCAAGGGAATGTTGTCATGTGAATGGTGAAGCTGTAGATATGCTAAATCTTTCCTTTTTATTTTTTCCAGTGCACCTTGAGAACCTTACACATACACAACCACTTATTTGAAAACTGAACAATTTCAGTTTTTTTGGTGTGTAGAAACTACGCCAAGCAAAACCTCACTTTGCATGTATTTCCTCCAAATGCATTCAACTCCAAACACAGGTTTTAATTGCTAAAAACCTGCAGATATTCCACACCCTGAGATGCGGATTCAAACGAGTGAAATCATTTGTTTTCTCCTGTAAATTCTTCCGTTACATACAGAGAAGGAAAGAAAAAAGGGAGAGGGAGCTCAAAATTTTAAAACAAAAGCAAATACAGTGTAAATATTTGACGTCTTCTCAACTTAATCATTAAAGGAAATCATTAATTACAATCCAAACATCAGGAAGACACTGACCTAATTCTGCAATATGCATGGTACTAGTCTTTCCATATTTGATTTAGGACCAAAAGCCCCAGCTGACCGGACTGTTTGGGAAACTGAAGTGTATTCTGGATGGAAGCACTGTTTTCCTCAATCTATTTGTACATCTTAATGTCTATTTTAGCTCATGTCTGGTATTCATCCTTTGGGCTTAGCTACATGGTGTTTTTGCCAAAAGAGCTAAGATTGAATATGTACTTAAGTAAAGGCTCAAAAAGAGGTCACAAAACAAACTATAATTAATAAAACTAAGAACTGCTCACGCTTCATAATATTTATGTTTACATGTTTTTAATCCCTGCAGCTAAATTGTAAAATTAAAGCTTTGGGGGGAAAGGGAACAAAATACAAGGTTTTTGCTGTTCTTCACAGTGTGTCCTATTGACAAACTTAATTAATAGGCAGCTACAAATACCTGTCACGGTAGTATCACAAGAAAGAGTTCATGCAGTCATCTGGCAACTTTTTTTGAAGGTAAAAAGGAAAGCAAAAAAGGTCTGTGGCAGTTTGCTGATCAGAAAGGGTGCATGAATGGACTGAGATTTGATAATGGTCGCCTGTTCAGAGAGGGATCTCCTGTGAGCTTCCACTAGGTTAGATTGGCCTGAGTGTTGTGTGATGTTTGTCCTGTTTTGCCAGTATATCTCTGAGATGATGTCCCAGGGCACGACAATAGCCCAAATAATATTATGGTTGGGCCATAAGGTTCTGTTTGGTACTTATATAAAAAACTTTGATCTAAATTATTTAGGGAATAACACTGTATTGATCGCCTGCGGCAGAATGGCGACTGTTCAGGGTTTACCTCGCCTTAAGGCTGATTTATACTCACAAAAGAGGTTGTCTGCTTGTGTGTCGCAGTGAATGCAACTGTGCCTCCGCCCCTGCCGCAGATACTCTGCAGCCCCTCTCCAGAATTGTGGGTGACCACAGACAGTGGCATAGACAGGAGGCCTCTGATTGGTCAAATCTAGATCCGCTCTATACTATGCGTATTTCCTGTTTGGTACCTTACCGGCTTGTTTTGTTTTTATGAACACCATTGTGGAAAATGACTCGTGAAGATGGACCAGCTATAAGAACGAGGTGCGCGAGAACGCTGGGACACCTGGATCCCAACTCTTTTTTGCTCTCATGTCCCTTATTTGTCACACAAACTTGCCCCACTTCCTCATCGCCTCGGCCGTATCTAGACCAACAGCCAGTTCGTGATTGCCCCTCTTGCTTTGTGGCGTGGAATAACAGCACAGACCACGCTCCAATATTGGGCATAAATCAAAAATTTCGGCGACAAACTCACTGCAACGCACTGCTGCGGGTAGTATAACCAGCGTTTTACACTCACTGACTGCCAGAGATTGGCAAAAGCCAACGCACGACCCTGACGGCATAAGTGGGAGAAGATGAATGGATGGATGGACACAGAGATGGAAAGGAAAGTGAGGGGCAGGATAAAAGAATTAGGGGAGAGAAAAAGAGATAGAAACAGGAAAGAGGGAGGAGTGGATGAAAAGAGAGAAAATAAAACAGCAAAAATAAACAACACAGGAGATACCAAGTAACTCCATTACTGTAAGTCTGCTTTTGCACCTGCATGTCATGATGGTAAGAAAACCATGAACATAACAACAGCAAAAAGTATTTGTAAAGGTTATGTTTTTTTAAACTGTTTTTGTTTTTATAATGTTTTTTGATGTTGGCATTCATATAAATATGCTGGTGAGATAATTTAGTATATCATTGATTGGTTTTTGGTATACATCTATTTTGAATTTACAGCCCCCCGGGAACACTCCACCAGCCGCCACTGCTCTTGTGTATTATTTCTATGGTATTACACTTGTCATGCAAGTACATTGACATGGTTTTCAAATTTTTTATTTCAAAGCAGTACTAAGGAACTTTCACTTTTTGTAGATTTTGGCTCCCGCTTTCATAAAAAATATATGTATTGTTTTGCCTGAAGGAAAACAGCATTTCTCATGAGAACCAGGAGGTAAAGACCGTATCGTAAAATCCTGATCTTCTGGTCACCTGCAGTTGGATTAAAATTTCATTTCTGCTTCCTGTGAAAAATGAATAGCGATGTGGTAATTAATATAATTATGGTGAAACAATGTCATGACGATGTTGAAAATAAGAAATGTTTAACTTTGGTTCTGTGCTACGTATATTCCTACACTGCTAGCACCGTCTTCCCTCTTTATAATGAATGTGGAAAAGGGGAAGTGACATGTGCCGTAAAGCAGTATGGACATTTGTAGTTTTTTTGTGTGGCAGGGTCAATGCCAACCTCCTTAAAGTGTCTTAGTGTTGGTAAAAGCCAAACAGACCCCCTCAGGGCATGACATAGGTGTCTTTGAAGTTGTAAGTTGATATATAATCAAAAAAGGTATGAAAATATTTTATGATGGATGAAAAGTTACTTGGTGTTGGTTTAATATATTTTCTTCCTAATTAATGACTGTTGTAAAACAATTATTGGTTTAAATTGAGTTGTTTTTCTGTTACTAGTGCGATATCAGGATAAAAAAGGAGTCATAAACCTTCAACTTAAATGATGACTGGCTCACAAAATAATTGCTCAGGGTTTTAAGTTAGGAAGAGAAAGGATCTCTGGAGGCCTTCAATTTGCCTGCTTTTAAAATTTATTTTCATTCATTGTTTTTATGTCATATTTTATGTTCTGAGCAGTAGTCCTGTGACAAGAGACTCCACTCTTTGGACTGCTTACAGTCAAGCTAATTTTCAGATTCTATCAATCAGCATCACTAAGGAATTAAAAGGGTCCCTTTTAGTTCTATAAATGAAATGTTTGCTTTCAGCTTTTCCTTAACAAAGAGTACACTGCTCTTTAATAACTTTACTCTCATTCGTTTTATAGTATATTCATAGGCACTGTCAGGTTGTGTGGAGGTTTGTAGAGGACTAAAATGCAACAGATGGAAGCTGAGGTTGTTTCTTGCAGATTTAAAAAGGAGTGGTGGCAACAGAAGCATAAGTCCAAAAATATCTGTTTAGGGAACACAGGAAAACATGTTTGGGAGGTATAGGGGAAATAAGAGAATCCTCCTCCTCTGCAGTAACTGCAGAGGAAGAGTATATACACCAAACAGAACAAAGAATGGAGTAATCAACTGATTTGGAGCAGGTGTGGACAGAAGGATCTAGAAGGGAGCTAGGGGAAAGGAGACTGGGACAAGAAGGCAACACAGAGTAAACAAGAAATACATAAGAACTAAAATACAACCAGAAAAAAAATAGAATGACACTAAATGGAAATGAAACCAGTTACCTAAAAACACAGAATAACATAAATCAAAGTGTTGCTGAAAACTCAATAAGAAAACTTAAACAGACCCAAAAAGCCAAGAAAGGGCAGAATCTTGACAGCACTCCCCATCTTAAGGGTGGATACCAGATGCCCTAAAAAATCTAAAACCAATGCCAGAGTCCAAAAACAACCCCCGCCCCCCCGAGGTGGGCGGACGGGGAGCCAGGAAGGAAGGAAAGAAACAAACAACCAAATGTTGGCAACGAGGCCGGCAACGAGGCCGGCAACGAGGCCGGCAACGAGGCCAGCAACGAGACCGGCAACGAGGCCGACCGTGAGGCCAAAGACGAAGCAGACTCTCTGGAGGCCGGCCATGAAGCCGCCGATTAAGCACTGTCTCTGGAGGTGACTGTGAGCCCGGAAACGAAACACAGCCTCTGAAGGCTGGATTAGGGGCCGAAGATGAAGCACAAGCACAGTCTTTGGAGGCCGCGCCAAAGAAGTAGAAGGCCTAGAAAACAAAGAATGACATGAATGACATAACTGAAAACTTGGGAAAAAAATTAACGGAACAAAAAATCCCAGGAAATGCAGAATTATGATAGGCACCTTTTGCACAGGTCTCTCTTATGATAATTTTAGCTCTTGAGGACTGTATAAATTTCCAATTCAGGCAAAAGTTTGATATATGGCTTACAGAATTGGGTTGCTAATGTGAAGGGATAATATGCAGCTGGGCATTCCTTAAAAAAGGAATAGAGAGAAAAATGGAAGTCTGTAAAACATTACTGGAAATGACTAATGTAGCATAGATTTCCAGGTTCAGTTCTCCTAAGGTAGAATAATAAGTATTGAAAGACTGATTAGTCCTCTCTTCCCTTCACTTTACAGCAAGCATGGATAGGAGCCATGATGAAATATCAATTAATCAATCAGAAGGTGAATTCGGCTAACAATGACCAATAACAGGTATATTATTCTAATTTTTTTGAACCAATTTTAGGCTTCGTGAAAGACAGATGAACTCTCAAAAATGAAATGAGTAAATATTAAAAACTACTAATAGAGGTTTCATTGCAGGGGGAAAGGAAATTTTGATTAACATAGACTCCTGCCATATCTTAGGAGTATTTCTGTTTTGCATTCTCAGTTTGAATCCTCCATGTATATTAGGACCATGGCTGTGAAATTCAGTGTCTAACTACATTAGGAAGAAGTTAATAAATTCTTCATCTTCCAATTGCAATTGTTTATATTGTAGTGAAACTTAAGTGCGCTCCATGTGCCCCATTTCCCTCCCCGACTACGATTATCACTCCCTGTTTTAATCATGCTTGTGTGTCATGCTTGTAGTTTTAATTGAAGTTTCAAGGATTTGCTGCATTGTTGAAAACAAAAAAGGATGTTAAACGTAAGTTCAATCAGCTCTCATGCTAATCAGTCTTGCTGAAATAAACCAGTCATGAGGTTTGATAAACATTGTGTGAAAGATACAAATGCTGTTTTGTTACAACAGCTAATAATGTTCTGGACGTATGTAAACGATACATACTCTGAGCTCACTCTGGCAACACTTATTCACACCATATGGACATCATGTCATATATAATAAATGCAACATCTGTTCCTTAAACAAAAACCGTGAACTGATTTGGCTGTCTAATGGCCTCAGATTCAAACACACCAACACACTGATACAAGTGCTGGTGTTTTCTTGTACATTTCTTAGAGGATGAGGAAACTACCGGTTTAACAGTGTGCATATGTGCTACTAATGGTACAAAGAACCTTTGTTCAGTAGGTAAGAGTTTATATCTCAGTGTGGGGTGCTGCATTGGATCAGCTCTTATACCATCATCATGCAATAATCAAAGAGCAATTCAGGTTCGTTCTAGCAGAGGCATTGCATTGTGCCAAATAGTCTTACTAACTCATGACACTTAACATGGCTCTGAGGTGCATTTACTCTATTAGTGTTATCAAAAGACATGCCAAATATAAACCACAGTGGTCTAACCACAAATGAAGCTCTTTTTGTCTTTATCTTTTTTATACAGCAAAGCAAAAACCATTCTGGCCTGTGGTGTCGCCATTATATACAGACAAGTACTTTGGCCTTCCCCCAAAGGGTGATACACACAACCAGACCACAATCCAGATGTTGTTGCTCTACAGCTAGCAGTGCTCTGAACATGAGGCAGGTTCCAGTGAACGTCAGATCCAAGCCCGGGAACCCGGGGAAAACTGATGAACTCTGTGAGGGCCAGACCAGGAAGCAGAGTGACTCATGTTTGGCTCTGGAATCTGAAAGAATCAAACCTTAGGAGCGTAGTGGAGGCACTCAAGCAAAACGTCCAAGTCTTTATAAATCATTTTCACTTAGACCTAGGTAAGGATGATGAAATTCATAATGTGGGTCTGTACTTTGTGTACAGTCCTACATTATGAATTTGGATATATACTGTGTGAAAAAAAGCACACATTTGTTGGTGAGTGCCTGTGTTGATGGAGTTACTGAATTGTCTCAAACTCACAATGCATCATATAATGGCCAGTCAGTTAAAAATGTCCAATGTTGAAATGAAAAAACATTTACAAATACACTCTCAGTAAAAAAAAAAAAAAAAGTTTATATCTGAGAACAAGTTCTTTACTATCCAACACATATTTTACTAGTTGAAAAATATTCCTTAAATATGTTTAAGGAATATTTAAGGAATAAAGTTTCCTTAAATATGTTTTATTTAAGGAAACTGTTCGGAAACTCCACTCACTAATGGTAATTTGAAGCCCATTTGTCTTTGATATCAGTATTATTGAAGTTTGCCCCACTCCTTCCGTTCAGCTTTCAGATGGTTGAGAAGCTTCCTACATGTTTGTTTGGTCAAGTCAAACTTGACTTGACCAAACACTTAGTTTTTTTATCTTACTGTATTGGTTGATTAACTGGTTTGTTATGGGTCATCGTCAAGTTGCATGGTTCAGCTCTGTTTCAGCTGGTTAATGTTTAGTAGCCTCACTGGAAGGCATAGTCTTTTAATCAAATATGATTTGTGTTCAAGATTTGAGCCCTCTTTGCATTAGGCGTCTAATTTTAATTTCACCTTGGTTGTGAAAATTTTAAGCCATTATTCAGATGCATATTTGAATCATATACATTTAATGCTCTGAACTGCCATATCAATGCTTTTTTTGCACCATGTTTTTTCTCCCACACTCTTTGCATTTGATCACTGCTGCACTTTAAGAAATGTAAATGTCATGAAAACTGATTTTCATTGTTTGATTCTTTTATATTAAACATCTATACTTTACAAATAGTTAATTTTAAGAGAATAATTAAAAAAAATCTATATGACACAATTACATTCTACTGATTTAAAAATAAACTTTCATGCATATATAAGACATGTAGAGTAACATGTGTGCAGGCCTCAGGTAAAACCTGAACAAAAACAAGCCACCAAACAGAAGACATCCAAACACAGAAGCAAACTTTCAACAGAACAGCTGGAAATGAAACGAACCAATGTGTTGCGGCGGTACAGTGAAACTCCAGATCTCAGTTTTGTTTTAAAACTTCAGCAAGACCTAAAGAGGGCAGACCATAAACAAAGTTCCTACAAACCTCAGCAACCAGAGACAACATTGTTAAGAAAAGTGAGCCAAGAATCTTCCACAATGATCTAAGGAACAAACTAATAACCCCGCCCAGATGAGGGGTACTTCATGCTGTTGCTATTAAGTGTGGTTCTGCATGTTTTTAAATGACATGGTACATGCTTCCTTTTTGACTCCTGGATTCACATTTTAGCTCAGTTTATATTAAATTAATATTAGCATAATGAAGACTTTCCAATGATGGGAGTGTTTGGCTACAGCCGTACATTTTTGGAGGAAGATGCTGAAATCGAAAAAAAAAAGCACCTTATGGCACATGGAGTCACTAACTGCCTTAGTAATAGAAGATTTTTTATAGGTACAGCTTAAACATCATGTATTTACGCCTATTTTTAAATAATGGCCATAAACTGACTGAAGCAGATGTTAAGTGATCTTCAACAGTGTATAAGTTGTTTTCTCTAGCAATCTAATTGGCACCAATTGAACAAAGTACAGCAATGCCACATTAGTGTCTTTAAGGTAAATAACATTTTAAAATCCACAAATATATAAACAAACTTGAAAAACAGTAGTCTTTGCTCTTGATTGAGGATTTTTCTCTCCATGGGAACGATGTGTAACGGGCCGGCCTGTTTTCCTATTGGCCAGTCTCAACAGAACTGACAAAATTGAAGCTGGCAAATAGAAATACAGGCCCGCTTATAACAGATTTTTCACATTGAGAGAAAAATACTGAAACAAGAGCAAAAGCTTGGGTTTTAAGAGAGAGAAAAAAACAATTAAGAAATCAGTTTGTGAGATAAAGTGTTTTCACTCTGAAAAAAAAAAAAAAAACTGCAAAAAAGACAGTAAAAATATATTTATAACAGCTTCATTCCCTTGGAAATCATTTTCCAAATGTGAATTTATCTTTTTTAAATCTATGACAAAAGTATTTTCTCTCAAAATGTTTCCTTCAGTCTCAAATAACATCAGCCTTTGCTATCAATGCAAAAGTAAATCCAATATATTGATTTTACTTTCAAAATAATTTTCCCCTTTCAGAATACTCTTTTTCTTGATTTTAATAAAAGCACAAAAAAGTAGATTTTTGAAAGAAATTATTCTTAGAGTTAATATGCATGAGATTATCTACAAGCACTGAGAAATGATAACATTATGTCGTCTGAATGTTTATATATTAGAATATCCTGAGTATCACATCATAAATTTATTACACACAAATAGAAATTGCAACTTAATCCACATGTCAAACTTTAACTGAATATATTTACTAAAGTTAGCTTTAGTAGTACTATTTATCAGTCTAGGCCTCAAGAACATTTAAACTTAACAGTTTGTAAAAGCAATGCTATCCAACATGCACATAGCTTAAGATGTACCTGTTCATCGTGCAGTGCAATGGTCCGTGGGATTTTCTTTTTTTTTTTTTTTTCTAAATTAAAGTAGATTTAGTGTTACATAACGAAGCAAAAAACATTATGGGGTTCGATCTGCAAATATGGTGGCTGCAGCACTTAGCTGTAAGGAGCTACAGTAAAGCAGATCGTGCAGCTTGTGGATATTTTTGTTACATTTCAAGCATCCAGTGCTGATTGTCAAAGAAGATTTGGTTCATTGAATCATATCTAAAGAGCTTCCAGAAAGCTCTTAAAGTGGCCTATTTGGAAAACTATTGGAGAAGTGAGAAGGACAGACATGAAAAATAGATACAATTTAAGTCAGGTTTGTTAATAATCTAGTGACATCTAAAATATTTCTTATTTATTATTATGATATTATTCATGAAATGTTTTGACTATTATCCATATAGTGGTAGAAATGTAAAAGAAAATGTGTAATGAAACAGCTAAAGGAAGAGACAAAGAGTTGAAGGCATTTAAACTGTATCACAAGCTTCAGCAGAAACTTCATTGTGCAAAATGTGAACACAAAGTTAAGTTTGAAAGATCTTATTTAGGGGTACTCGGTGTACTCTGGGGGATTCTGTGTATGCCCAGACACATGGAAAATTAGAGGGAAAATTGGTCCCAGCCAGTGTAGTGCTACTTACTGTTACATTCAAAAAGTACCTTATGAACCATCTGTACAGTTTGTAGATCTTCTAGATTATAAACCCAGTGCCCGTTGTGTCTCTTGTAGACAGAACTATTGCTGTAATTTTCTCTGAATTATTTTATTCTGTGTTTGTTTTCCAAAGAGAAGCTTTTTGACTGTGAATCATTTTTGCTGTCTGAACTCAAATCCACTAACAGAAAACAACACAAAAATTGATACTTGCCCTGATGGAGGTAATTGTGCCATAAAAAAAGCTTTCACTTTTACAGTTGCCATAGATTTAGTCAAAAGGAGGCTTTGCTTCCTGCAAAGTCAACAATATTTGACATATTTGAGCTTTTGCTATTTGTATTGTGTTTAGTAAGGTGTCTCAAGGCAACATTTATTGTCATTTCACACTTTATAAATAAGCTCAATTTATCTTTTTTCCATTACCTCCATTCTGAATGAAGACAAACTGAAAAAAAGCAATGTAAGCCCTGGCACCATGAGGCAGTGTTGAATGGGAACGAACAGTGATGTCTACATATTTTAATAAGGTTTAATATCTGTCTTATCAGAGAGTTTCTCAGGCTACCTTTGGGACTCTGGGGCAGAGAAGTTCTGCAATGTGACACCTAAATAGACCAAAAGAGATGGTGTAGACAGCTTTATTCATAGGGATTATAAACTGCTGATGAAACAATTTTTCATCAGGCCAGATGGTATCCAGCTAAAGAGAAATGCTTAAGATACCAAACCACTGAGTGATTAACAACAAGCTGAGGTAGATCATGGGAAAAATTAATTAGAAAAGCAATGTGCATGCATTTAAAAGACTTAAAAAGCAAGTTATAAAGTCACAGAGTGAAAACACTTCTGCATTCGCAGATCAAAGTTACAAATATAAAATGCTTCTGTTGTCGTAGCTCATTTAAACTGACATTTCAAGACTTAATTAAGTCTATTGGCCCCCATTTCCAAAAAGCACACTAACACACTTCCTTTGCACAACTTCCTGATGTCAGCGAAACAAAAAAATGCAGGGAATAGCTTCGAACATAAGAACAGGGAGTTCCCATGCGATAAGTGCTTAGTGCCATATTCCACATTGTGTGGAAACATAAATCAATAGATTGACTGTTGAAACGATTCTATACAGAGAGAAGTCACTGGGTTCTTAAACCAAGTTAAAGAAGGGCACAGAAGCAAAGATCCTTTCCAAAAATCTGCCATCTAAACCATATACTTTGCTGATTAGCTGTGTGTTCAATCTGGGAAAAGAAAACTATGAATGTTGTACAAAAACACATTGAACATATTTTAAGATAATTAAAAGCATGAGAAAAGGAAGTTTGATTAAAAAAAAAATGAAAAGAAAACAAACCCAGACCAATAAGACAATAGTGCCCCATTTCAGAAAGAGTTGCCTTCCTACCCTGAGTGATATGCAGATATTCTGAGTAGTTTCCCTCTTCTCTTCCCTACTGATTGTTTTATATTTCAGAACAGGTGATATTATTTAAGTATGAGGTTTAATGTAAATTTCCTAAAATCTAAAGGACAGTGAAGCCAGGACGGACGAGCCACAGTGGTCGCAAGAATAAGTACTATTCGAATAGTGCTGGCATTAGGGAAGGGGCTAGGAGGATGAATTATGTTTCCTACAGACTAAAATGTAGTTAAACAATTTTCACCACTGCATCTTTATTTTAACATCATATATTCATATTTATATCACATATTAGTATCTAAATCTCAAATGTATATATGGAAATATGAAATCTGAATGTATATTTTTAATCTTTAATCTGAGTCTAAAATCTATTTATGATATGTCAAATTTTATATCTAACTTTGTTTTGTTCATTGTATTATTTTTTTTATTTTGTTTGTAGCACTTTGAGACAGGCCACCAAGTGAAATGCACCTATACAGTACCTCCTATTTCATGGCTTAGAACCTCATCTTCCTGTTATGTTTCGGGATTATCAACTAGTGTTTGTGATTTCATTCCCCTCTCCCTTCTGCTCTGACTGTTCATTTGGCCCTCCTGTGCTGCTGCTGCTCAGGCTACTTACCACTGATTCCTCTCACCTGTTTGCCAGCATTCTTAAGCAGGCCTCTGACTAGTTGGCAGTGCCAGATTGCCTGAAAGCCTTGCATTTTCCCCCTGTCTGTTTACCTGATCCTGACCCGTTTCTGCCTCCTGATTTTTGAGCCTGCCTACCCCCTGATTTTTGAGCCTGCCTACCCCCTGTTGGATCTGTTTTTTGTGCTGCCTGGACCACTGACCTGTTTCTGTGCCCTGACTTTGTTCCTGGATTCTGTTTTGGATTCTCTGAATATTTGATCACCTGGCTCTGATCCTGGACCTCCTTTGACCATGATTATCTGCCAAGCCTCAGTGAGAAATAACTCTCAAGGAACCAAAGTTTCAGGAACCAAGACACCCCGCCTGGATATTAAAGAAGGTTGGTGGCTTAGCAGTCTGAACTTTTAATCATCCATCTCAGCCACTAACCTGTTCTCTCCCCTCCAGACGCTCTGGTTCCCCTGATCCTGAATTACCTGCAGAGTTTCTTCAATAAATCTTTAAAAAGTTATTACCCGTTGTGTTCCGGTTGTATCTGGGTCCTCAGTCTGAATCATAACACCTCTTTCATAGCCAATCTCATACTGACAACAGAACACACAATCTGCTTAATTGTTATGGAACTGAATAGGTTTGCACATCTTAATATTTGCACAGCAATCTATGCAATTCAATCTTTGTAGATCAGGCCAATGGTAACAGCTAATTTCTGTATAGGAAACTCCACATGTTTTGATCTATAATGGCAGAACCGAAAGTATTTCTTCTTTGTTGCCTCCAAAGGAATCAGTTGGAATTCGCACAGCAGCCATGGCTGTAGAGATTTGGTGACTCCATCACGCTCTTTGTTCCATTTCTCTAGTTCTCTGAATTTTGAGTCTGGGATTACAACCCAGAAATAAACTCAACTTGCCTGTTGCTGAATATTTACATATGGTCTGTCTGGACCAAATCCTGACTTATCCCCACTGTGGTCTTTTAAATGTGATTTTAAAAATAAGCTTTAGAAACCTGGGGCAGTAAAGAAGTATTAGAAATAAATGCATACAAAGCCACTTAAAGCATTTTTTATGGTTGTAACTTCTTCAGAACCACATTGAATTTAATTACTGTAAAAAATAAAAGGTTGGATGTATTTTGAGGTAAACAAAACAGTTTGATCTGTTTTTCAATACATGGGTATCACAGTAAAAGGTGCATCCAGGTAAGATAGAATTGGCATTTAATGAGAAATGAGAACAAGGCTATAAATGGCAGGTATCAAAATACTAAATGATGCCTATCAACTTTAAAAAAGCATTAATAATTACAAGATAAAAAAAACTAGTCTGTAAGGGGTAAAAAATGCCCCTAAACATACCTTTACTTTTATGGAAAAAAAAATTAAATGAAACAAAGATCTATAAACTTCTTAGATGTATCAATATGAAACAATTCATCCTCTAAACAAATTTATTTACCCCTTTAAAGCCACTATATGTTACTCACATCTCACTTTAATAACTTTTAGTATGAAAAAGTGCAACTGGGTAAAGATCAAATCTTAACCCCCAAAAATTTAGTCAGTGTGTTCATTGTGATTCTAAAATAAACACTGGCTCCTTAATTATTTATGCTTACAATTTTTTTTGTTTGTATTTTCATAAGAAAACATTGACAAACCTCAATGTATTACATTTCTTGTGAATAATTATGAAGTGAAAATAAAACTGTTTTCAAAATTATATACAATAAATCTCTCAATGTGGTGTGTTTGTATTAAACCTCTTTTATTTTTGTATTTTTTAATTTTCCAAAGAAAATTAGTAGTGGACTTTAAAATCACATTTGGGCTAAGAGCACACCTTTCTGTAATTCAAATTCTGAAATTCTAAATCTTAGCCTTTTTATTTAACATATTGGTGAATAAATAGTATCATGAAGACCAAGCAAGACAGAAGAAACGTCAAGAATTATGTTTCAAACAAAGTTGGGGTATAAATCAATTTCCTACTCAAGGTCACATCTCACAAAACTCTGTTTAATCTAGCATGATTAAATTGCAAACTTGCCAAGCCATACCCATAAACCCATCCTTAATTTCCCCCTTGTGTGACATCAAAGTGGTTTTCTATTCTATTCTAGAAAGATAAACCATGAAAGGAGAGCATTACATCAGGGAAGCCGCCAAGAGGCTAATAGTAACTCAGGAGGAGCTGCAGAGATGCACAGCTCAGGAGACCAAACATGGAGAAGATAAGTTGCACTTCAGAGATTTAGGCTTTTTACAACAGGTACAGAATTGTTAAATTGTTTGAAGAAAACTGTAGAGTTGCTGCTTGCCATAAGGAATGTAAGAGACACAATAAACATGTGGAAGAAGGTGCTCTGGTAAGATACAAGCAACTTTGTGACTAACATGAAAAATAGTGTTACAGATGGAAAACTAACACCTCACACCACTCTGAACGGCATCATGCTGTGGGAGGATTTTCTTAAGCATGGAAAGGAAAGAGAAAGTCCATAATGGCCTTCCAGGGCTGAAAAACTCTTTAGAATGTGACTAATCTTTCACTTTCTAACTACAAGACACAACATACCCTCAGAGCTAAGGTGTGCTTGTTTAGAGCATCATCTTTTCAATAGTTTGCCTTAGACCTAAATTTGAGAATCTGTGACAAGACCTAGAATTTGAGGTTCAAAGAAACTGTATATCATTCTGCATAGATAGATATAGAGGTCAGTCTTAATGCTCAAACCCAGAAAACTTACCAATAGACTAAATTGCAGCTGTAGGCTATTGGTTTGCAATAAAGAGTATGACCTTAAGGGGCCAAATGACTTTTTTGGTAAAACATAAAACAAAACAAAGAAACATCCAGTATAATTTTCCTTTCACTTCAAAGTTACCCTTGGTTTTTTGTGCATCTGCCATCTGGTTGCAGCAATATAAAGAGTGAAAAGTTCCAATGCATTTCTCTATATATTTTTGCTTGTGTGGTAGGTCGAGAGAGCAATTCCAATCCCTAAAGACCTCGACTCCATGAACCATGAAATGTGCTGCCAAAGTCAAACCTCTCTGGAAACCTCCAGATGTTCCTTGTTCATGTCTTTACTGGCTCAGAACTGTTTTGGCACCATAAGGGAGACGAGGTCCATGCAAGGCATATGGTAATATAATTTGTTTTTGTGTTGGTTGGAAAAACCACTGAAGTATATCAACACTAAAATTTTACACCGATTGTTAAACAACTGGAGTGTGTGCATGATGCAACTGAGAAAGGAAATGGCACAATGAGAAATCATGACCATTAAACCTTGTTGGATCAGTCGAAGTAAAAAAAAATAACAAATACATTCTCCTTAAAGGAGCATTAGGTGAATTTTCACCACTAGGGGAGCTGTTGAGCACTGTCTATAGACCAAAACTACACTACATTTAATACAATTTGCTACCAAGCTTAGAAACATGATGCAAGGTAATTTCGTTATGCTGATTAATAATAAATTGTATAATAATAATAATTTGATTCATCTTGTGAAATTCAAACTGACTTCAAATTATGTCACTTATAAAATTACATTCTACTCCCTTTATTTCCATACATGGGGCAGAGAAAACTGCCAGGTAATGCTGCTAAACTTCTCAGCAGCAATTGTCTGTTTTGATTTAACAATCACATTAGGTGTTTTTTTTTATTTTTTAAAGTACAATATTATTTTTGCCAACACTAGACTGTATTTTAATCTGTATGGGATCGTAAAAGATACAGGTGAGATGGAACAAATTTGGAAAGATGTTTTAAGGGACCTGTTCATTGTCATGTAAAACTATTTAATTTAAGAAACAAGAAAAAATGTCAAATCAGGAGCTCTGATCATTACCTGTGAATTATGTTAGAACAAAAAGTTGTCTTTATATGTTTTTCAGGTACACCTCAAACTTTCACCTAGTCAGTTTGAGAAAAATGGCCTCTTTAATCAGTGTGAAAGCTGTTAAAATCTGGGGTTCAAACCAGTGTGAACTACCTACTGAGTCGGGATATGGAGTGTGATCTCCAGCTAACCACAGCCAAAGCATTGGCCAGTTAGTTAATCAAAACATCATTTAAACATGTTTTTAACCAGGAAGGTATACTTCAAAATGTCATCTGTTTATTTAGTTGATTAACATTATGAATGAATCTTTATATATGTTTTTAGCGTGGCAGAATCCCTATCACAGACCAGTCTGGCTGTTAGGCTAGGTAAGGTAACCAGACAGTCAGAGGATTTAACTGAAACTACGTGGCAAAATGTGGAATTTTTATAGAACATTAAATTTTACTGAGTGACAATAAGTGATCTGTAGTTATCTGGAAGATTTTTCACTCAATATACATAATTTTCTCTATTCTGGTGATTTTCAGAGAATTTAAGTAAAGAGGAATGGGCCCTACTAAAATACTTGCATCTTAAATATACTGTAATTTCAAAACTGTGTTTATTAATTATTCTATACAGTTCAAGTAAAATAACCAATGGTACGCTAATTGTCAGGGTTGGTTGTGGTTTGGAGGACCCAAATGCAGAGGTGAATACTTTTAATGAAAATGGTTAACAAAGA
>NW_015150666.1:132590-141726 GCF_000732505.1 Cyprinodon variegatus
AACGAGGGAGCCAAGGGGAAAGGAACACACACACACACACAAGAGGGCAACAGAGGAGAACAGAAAAACATGAGAACTAACATAAATCTAGAAATTACAACAAAAATAGGAATTAAACCAATAAAACTAGAAAACAAGGAGCAAAGTAAAGCACAACATAACCAAAACCATGACTCTGATAAGTTATTACTGGATTACTGACACTAATACAGGAACCAGTGGAATAGGCTCTATGCACAGCTCCACTACTTCCTGAATTTAAGGCAGCTCCTTTGTTTCCTGTCTTTCATGATTGGATGCACTGATTAATCCAGGTGTGTATGACCTAAGTAACTGGCCAGACACACCTGGATTAATCAGTTCGTCCAGTAATGAAAGACAGGAAACAAAGGAGCTGCCTTAAATTCAGGAAGTAGTGGAGCTGTGCATAGAGCCCATTAGAATCCCGTGCAAACTACACTTGGTATGAATATTTGGTAATAGGCTAATGATTAAAAATCTTAAGACATTATCTTATTAGATTCTTTACAATTGACAAGACAGCTAAACAATTCAAACCTTCTAGGAGGCTGTATACTGAGTAATAATTATTCAACTTGTGAGCAAAACTGGGACTAAATCAGGTGGCTAAACTAGAGCAAACAAGGAGTAAATGTGACTCTACACTCAGTCTACACATTGATAATTTAAGGTAGCTGCTGTATGTTTTATTCATATTTACTCAAGTACTTGATTTATTAAAATCTTCATCATTTTACAAAGTGGCCAATTTGGGCCAATTAGGCTACCGTATATGTCCAAATACTTTTTTCATTTTTACTTTTCACAAATTTATGCTGACAGGGCTGAGAGAGAGATCATGAGATGGCTTGAGGAAACCCTTCCATCGTTAAATCCACCGTCAAGAGCTTGTATTTAGATACCGGTATATGATTATGTGGACATAAATTTTTGATAAATCACATTTTGACTAAAAACTTTTTATGCTGTAGATATATGATATTTACAAGATTATTATAATATAGTTTTCTTTCTTTTTCTTTCTTTTAATTTTTTTTAATGTAAAATTCTGACATTTACCTATTTCTCCTTAGAAGTAAGAAACTTATGTGGAATGATGGAGTTGATGTCTTATCATTTGGCTTAATTCTCAAAATGCCACATATTTCATTGCACCCTTCCCATCGTGTGAAATTCTATGGGCAAGACCACAAAATATGGAGCCCTGTTGCTAATTACAACCCCTCTTATCCGTTTACATCCAAAACTTGCACGATGTTCAAGAACTATGTTGAGTATCAGCAATCATATCAAGCTCCCCCACCATAACTCAACTTTTCCCTAACTTCCTCTGTTTATACTCTTAAAATTAATATGTTTTCAGATGTTAACACAAATCATCAAGAATTTAATCTAAAAACTAATTTTTGTGTTTTAATGAGTGTTTTTATAGCTAAAAAAAGATGGCTATTCCCCACATTATGTCGATAAAGGTGAAGAATGCTTTGTTTTTATTTTCCTATCAATTTAATGTGAATTTGAATGTATCTGCTGAAGCGATGGAGTGGAAGGTAACATAAAGGTCGAGAAAGCAAAAACGCAACTCTGAATAATAGCTACAAAAGATGTAATTTACGTTCTTTCCATTTACAGATTTCAATAAGAACGATTTGGTAAAAGCAGGGACCAAAGAATAAAAAATAAAATACACAAGAATAATAGTAAAATATAATGAAAACTGAGAACATGACACAATGTTTAAATGTGCCATTATAAACAATTAGGTAAAATAAAGGTTATTAAGCCTGTAGTTTCTGGAGCCCTCAAATTAGACTTGCTCCACAGCAAAGGAGCGTTGCAGGAAAAGGTCATTTTAATCATGGAAATGGGAAGAAAGGTTCGTGTTAAGGGAGCATAGACTCAGGGAGGGACATTGAACAGGGAGGAGGTGATTTTAATGGTGCAATGCTGTGGAGAAGTGAAAGGTTAGCTGGGAATCTTTGTGGGGTAACCTTCAGAGACAGTGAAGTCAATTGAGGACGGGGTGATGTGTTCATGTTTATTAACTCTCCTACTGTATTTTTGTATACTTTGTATACTCCAGCTATCTGCCTCTCCCTGTGGACCAGTCTAGATTAGAAGACAGTCCACCCTTTTTTCAAGAAGTTGGGTTCACCTCCCTCACGTGCTCCCTTCCAGTAAGGTGACATTATATACTGTATACACACATTTATATATGTTAAGAAAAAGAGGAAAAAAGCAAGGAAAGAACTATTTTACTGGGGTCTATTGGCTCCCAAATCATCAGCAACCAGTACTACAGTGTAGAAAGCTTCAGTAGTTAGCTGGCACAGGACCCCTACAGCCCCCGCTCTTGTTCTCCTTTTTCTTATCGTGGGAGCACTGGGTGGCCTGGAGTACTGCTGGTTTGACTTTATTTCTGGCTATTCTCAAAGGCTGTGTGCATGATTTACCGTTGGAAAGCAAGTTCACCACCCTACAACAGATTATGACAAGCTAAGGACCACTACCATCTTGCAAACATCAACATTTCCTGTCTTCTAAGTAGCTGGTGTTTATTTTTTGTCTTCTTTTTAAGTTTAAATTTTAATGGCTCTATGTTATTTTCATGCCGTGTTATTGAACTTTCTTTTCTTAGTTGTTTTTAGTTTCTCTTGCCCACATATCTATTCTTTCAACACCGTGCAGCAGAAACAAGCCAGATTCTGCATGTCTGATTTATTTACCTATCATTAAGGTGCTAAGAAGTTTCCCCAAAAGTAAAAAAGGAACTATGCATGCATTTAGGAAAACTATTCTGCATGATTATACATATTTAGTTGAATTTTAGACAAAAAATAGGACTGTTACAATTCTGGGCAATTGAGTGAGAGGCTAAAAAATATCCTTTTCGGATATTTAAAGTTTTCTAAATCAGAGTCACTAAACCAGAATTTACTCCAAATTAAACTTAGGAAAAAAACTTTTACTTACAAAGCACTGATTAACAAATAGTAAGATCCTGCTCTTTGCTTTTTCATATATCTGGTTTGGTATTTTTCCTAAATTTATTTTGTTGCAGGATTAGGCTGCTAGAAACCCAACTACTACTTTTTCTCACTCCATTCAATTGGAATTCTACTTCCTTATGTGATGTTTTTTTTTTTTTTTTCAATTATAATATTTTGGCACTAATATCCTTTTGCTTGTTTTTTGGGAGGGACTTTAGATTGAATGAATTTGTCTCTGTTTTTTAACCTCATTGTATTTTATTTGAAGGATTCAGAGTGAGTTAACAACATAAATTTAGAGTTATTTTGATCCAACTTCAATGGACCTGCTTGTCATATAAGCTGCCTAGAGAGGACATTTTTAAATTAGCGGTACACCAAATGAACTGAAATTAACTACTATATCTATATCAATTGGGGACATCAGACATTGTCAAATGCATTGATGATTGTTGTTTACTGCAAATTTACTAAGCACATTTGGTGTTGGGTGTATATGACTCTACGTTTATCAATATTCAAACCATCTATTATTATTTTTGACTATAAATTTTTGTGGTATAATGGATGGCTGCAACTTATAGCTCTTACTGTTAAAAATGAGATCAAAGTTCTCTTACTTATGTGCAACCCTTCTGACTAAGTGTTAAATATTGTCTCTTGAATGACAGTGCCCTTCAATCTTGCAACATCTTCCTGAAAAGTCCATATTGTTAAAGAGGAAAGCAGAAAGAATGTGTGCGTCTGAACCAGGGGGTTAGTAAATCTATGAGATGGTTGTCCCACAGTACTGGTGGAACAGTACTGACTCATTTGCTGGCAGTGCTTCCCTGAGCAAATAAAGTCTGACAGGCAAATTGTACATAAAACATAAACCCTGGTATATCATTAAATAAACCCAAAAGAGACAACAAAAAAACTCACAGAGCGTGTAGGAAAATAACATATCTGGATAATTGCTCAGGAAAACATTTAACTGTAAAATAATCAACACTTCAGTTGAAAAAGAGAACGATGTCCTGAAAACTGAAAGATGATGACAGTCTAAGGAATTTTCTACATGATATATTTTGTCAGGAAATCACAACTGGTATTGTACTTGTTTCATGTGGAGCCGATTTATCTAAATTCCACATTAATGTAATTAGGTGCAAGAACAAATTATTTACTGTCTGTTTTCTAAATATAATTTATGTGAAATGTAAATTAAAGCTTTCTTTATATCAGCCAATCACAAGAAGTAGTTTTTAGTCCCTTTGCTTTGGAAGTTTCTTTTGATGCTTTGTAAAAGCAGCTCTGAACACTTATGGTTCCAGTTTTTTTTTTTTTTTTTTTTTTTATGAATATCCGTCCATAAAATTGAACTATCTCCCTCCAGGTTTAAACATTAAACCACAGCTTATTAAAATCTTTGACATTGGCAAAATACAACTACGACTAAGAAATTTCCTTTCATTCTCCAAGAAGTCATGGCTATACAGCTGCCAACCTTAAAACTGCTATTCTTAAAGTGTCAAATAAACTGCTGCTGTTTAATGTGCCTTATGGCTGCTCTGGTTACAGCTGATCTTCATGTATTCTGAAATTGTCTAAGGTATTATCCATCTCTGGTTTGTCTCCTACAACGGACTAAACTTTCTGTAATAACTGTGGAATCTCTTGTCCTCGTCTGCCTCCATACTTTGTGGACAGTGTAATGTTCCTTTTTACTGATTTTTACATGTGCTCTGTGCTAAGATTAATTTCTCTCTTAACTTCGTGCATTACAAGTTGGCAAAAAAATGAGCTATGCATTCCACTCAATCAAATGCATACCAATTCAAATCCCTTCACTGCTTTCAAGATGTGCAGTAAATATAAAAAATGCTCTGTTAGAATTCCAGATTTTTGCAATGTAAAAAAAATGAGACAAAGACATATAATTTCAGAGCTTTGTTTCTATGGAGCGCCGTTTGTAAAGTTAAGCAGTCAAAAATTAGGAGCAACATTTACGGCTATTTAGCGTGTTTTAAGACAAAAAAAGAGGGGTTATTTTTTTCCAAGTGATTTTTTCACTATTCTAAATATTTAGCTTACGGTGACTAGACGTCCCAAATTTCCTGGGACACTCCCAGTTTTGGACCACCTGTCCCAAGCTAAAGCTGTCTCAGGAAATGTCCCAGATTTGAACGTTTTATGAATAATCAGTGATCAGAACATGAAAAATTAAATATACATTAACTTTAAACTTTACATTTACATCCTATCAAAAATAATAACAGCTCATTTAAAACAAAAAACACAGCTGTATCTATGTACACATGAATATAAAATAGGTTTAGGATTCTGAAAATATATTTGTATTAAGTTTCACAATAAATTAGCCCTGAGAGCTTACTTTTCATTCATCTATACGTGTAATGACAAAAAATTTATTTTTGGCATGGCTGCTTCAAGCTGCTCATGAGAATGATCTAGATTTATAGATGTTTTTTAATGGTTGTGATTTAACCTATATATAGAAATTTAGCTAAACTTTTTTTTTTATTTTTTATATCGACACAGATTAATACAGGCTGCTGGAGGCTACCCAATGCACTTCAGCATCCAGGTCCAGAAAACAGCATAAACAACTGGAGCCGCTACAATTTATAGTAGTATTTATAAAAAAAAAAAAAAAAAAAAAAAAAAAATTATATTTATAAAAAAGTTTCATTTTAATTTTGTGAAATGGAAAAAGAGGGAAATCCCACAGACTGCAGAACTGGCCGTCCCCTTAACACAATGTTAAGTTGCTCACAAGGGAAGAAGACAGATAGAACTAATAAACACTATCAACTGATTAATTTAATTAATCTTAGGAAATACAGAAAAAGGCGCATTTCTAGATTTCACACTTGATTTTTTTGTTTAAATATTAATAAATATTTAAATATGGATGAAGGCATCACTGTCCATGTTTCCTATTTGATTTTTCCTGAAATGTATTTATTTTTATCCATGAGCTGGAATGTCCCCAGATTAGATTTGCAGAAATCTGGTCACCCTCATTTAGCCAGCCACTATGCTAAATATTTACCTAGCTTGGTGCTAGCTAAATATTTCATTTGCAAATTTAATATTTAGTTTTGAGCTAAATTTTTATTCAACAAATTAAATATTAAGTTTACAAACTAAATATTTAGCTCCAAAGTAAAAATATTCATTTAGCAGAGTAAGATTTTTATAAATGAATGAATGACAGTGAAAAAATGACTTGGAAAACCTTGGATAACCCTTTTATTTTTCTCTTAAAAAACACTTAATGGCCATAAATATTGCTCCTAATTTTTGACTGCTTAATTTTTACAAACGGCACCCCATATATTTTCCCACACTTTCAGTATAACATACTGTATGTCCTTTGATATTCAATAGATCAAACAAAATACATCTGACGTAGACAGAAATGTCTCCAACTAATTCTCTCTTGAAGAACCATTAAAATCATTTTCAGCATTAAGTACTCTTTGGTAGGTGTGCACCTGCATGCAAAATCCTGACTTGAGAATATTTGCTAATCAAAATCTATTGTGAAAAGTCTTTTATCTTCACCCTCCTTCAACAGGCCCTTGTGAATATACTTGTCATATTAAGTTGTGAACCATATCCCTTAAAAAAAATCTATATTTTGTTGGTTTAGTCATTTCCCTAGATTCATAGTAATCCTTTAAAAATGTAATCCTACTTTATACTAATTTTTCAAGCACGTATCTGAAAGTCCTGCGTCAAACCGACCATTACTGAGCGTGCAGGTGGTGCAGTGGTTAGTGCGCATGACCCATGTAGGCCTTAGTCCTCGACACAGCCGACCCGGGTTTAAATTAGTGTTGCACCGATACCGATACCAGTATCGGACGGGGCCCCGATACTGCCCTAAAATGGTGATATCGGTATCGGCGAGTACCAACAAATAGGGCACCGATACCATTTTGAGAGCCATAAGTTTATTCAACTATTGTCACCCACTCCAGGTAGGCAATAAAAAGTTCTACTGGATTCACTTTGTATTAGATTTTTTCCTGCTTCACAAAGGTAGGCAGCAGCTTGACAAAGCCATGATGGCAATTATTTTACATTATTATGGTATCGGTATCGGCCGATACTGCACAGCCAGGTATCGGGTATCGGTATCGGGGCCAAAAAATGGCATCGGCGCAACACTAGTTTAAATCCAACCTAAGGTCCTTTGCCGCATGCCTCTTCCTCTCTCTCATACCCCCTTTCCTGTCATAAAGACGAGCCAATAGTGCCGTAAAAGCTAAAATAAAAAATTATTATAAGGTGTTGATGAGTTCATCCATGTGGCATTGTTCCATCAGAAAAAAGGAAAGCCCAGACCATAAACCTGCCTCCAACATGCTTTGGTGTTTGTACTATTGAATACATTTCTTTTGACAATATCTATCATTTTTTTTGAGCCACACACCTTTTGTAGTTTTAATCCAAACATTCAAGCTTCATCTCGCTTATTGTAAGTTGCCTACATAGGAGTAGAAATACAGGAGATTGCTTAACACCACTTAACTCTATTGAGTCAAAATGGCCGCCAGCTTTTTCTCTTTGGACTAACAACTATGTTGTTTCCTTATGATCCAGTTCATCCACCATCCTCAGATTTTAATACGATTCCCACACTTTCCCACTTACTTTCTGCTTGCATACTATGGACCTGATTTTCAGAAGGTTTGCATGTCTCAAAACATGAGCAAATGTGTTTGTATGCAAAGAGCAGATCTGTAAAGAGTGCACTGTAATTAGTTTTTGCAGTTCAACAGACAGCATGCATGCTGAAAGTGCACCTCTGTTACTTGTGACAAGAGGGATTTCATTCGCCCTAAGTATTCTTTAATGGAATCCACACGAAACACAGTTCAAGTTTTATTGAAATATTATGAGGTTACCTTGTTTTGCAGCATATTCGGTCAATCTGCTGTTGAGAGGAGCTGTTGGAGATGAATCCAGATGTTTAGATGATAATCTTCAGTAAGTCTGACTGTGGTTCCTTCTTTGATGTAGAGATCTGATTGGGTGAAGTCAGCAAATAAATAAATCTTCCTCATTTTTTATGATATCTTATTGTATATATTCAACTTTAAATGTTTTTTTTAATCATTTAATTTTTTTTACTTTTGCTTACAGCACTTTCAGATAGGTAACTATGACAGAGCACTATCAATAACATTTAGTTGTATCATTGTCATTATCATTTTTGTGATTATTACCTTCAACTTGTTAGCTTAGAACCTCATCTTCCTTTTACAGTCACTCAAAAACTGCCAGTATCACATGCAAGTGGCTCATTTCAATAGAGCAGAGCTGGTTTGTACATCCTACATTTGCAATGTTTATAGATTACGCACAACAGATATAATATGCTTGCAAATAAAAAAAAAAAGATACATGTGCAATTAAGCTTATTTGGAATCTTTGAAAATTAAACACTAAGCACATAAGCAGTTACTTTTTTTTTCTTGTCCTCAGTGTGCATGTGGCATACCAAAAGTGTGTTCTCAAAAAATTATGGCAAAACATTTTGTTAAGAGAAACTGAACTCCACATATAAGAGTTACAGATTTACACTGCTTCTTTTCCCCTTTGCTGTGCCAAGGAACGAACGCCGTAGAAAGTAGTCTGCAAAGGGAACAGCAGCTTTTTCTATAAGGGCCTGGACTGAACTGCTCTCTCATGTTTTAAGGAAGACTGAATAGACCATTAGGTGTAAACTTTTATTCATACCCTTAGCTTGCTGAACAACTTTGTTGAATAATTTAGAAATCAACCTCTTTTCAGATATCAAAGTTCAAATATCTAGGTGTTTTCTGCAAATATCTTTCGTAAAAAGTCACAGAAAAATATCTCAAGTCTAGTTGATTTACTCTTAAGTAATGCTTTTCATTGTAAATGCTTTTCATTTTAGAGGAGAACCTAAACTACTGATGTATTTTGTTTTATTGCTTTGACTTTATTCCTATAAACTAAATAGTGACATATTATTTTGAAGTAGTCTTTGGGGTTTTGTAATTGATGTTGCTTTCATCACAAGAATGTATGTAACTTAAGCAGGGAACCCCGAGAAGGTAAGGGTATCTATAGCCTAATTTGAT
>NW_015150666.1:142839-160271 GCF_000732505.1 Cyprinodon variegatus
GATATCAAAAAAGTACTCCAGAGTGTTGTTCAGCATGGGGGTGAGTAGAAAATGAAGGCTAATCATGTTTTGGGTGTACTATTCCTTTAAGGGGACAATTTAGAGACTCCAATTACAGTCATGTTTGATAACACTCATGTTTTTGGACTGCAAGCAGAAACCGGAGTTTTTGGAGAAGACCCAGGCATGCATTTCTAGAAAATGCAAACTTAATTCAGAAAGACCCTGGACTAAGAATAGAACCAATGACCTTCACAAAATGTGTCACTGAGCAACCAGGACTACAGATAATGAATTCTAGAGCTGAATTAAAAATCTGTACAACAAAGTAGTAGTTTATAGCGCTTCACTACTGCAACCAGATTACTAGAATCTTTATTATTATTTATCTGTTTTGTCTTATTTGAATGCATTCCTTAAATTAACAATTTAGGATTTATGTCAGATTAGAGACTGAAAAGGTTTTTATCTTCCAGAAAGTTCCTTTATGCTAAAAGCCAAACATTTTAATAGGGGTAGAGGTTTAATTTCTAATGTATCAGGATAATAGTTAGCTCAACATGGATTTAAGAAACTATCAAATTGGAAGCAGAAAAACATTACTGCCAATGGTCGTCAAAAGACAGACAAAACTAGATTGTGTAGGACGATGTTGCTTTGCTTTTGTTCTACTGAATGCTGCAGTCATTTGCCAGCACTTTATGACATTAGCAGGTAAGTCAGGTCCTGGTGCTGATTGTTGCCTTAAAGGCTTTAGGAGCGTCCTTTCTCTGGTAATAGGCTAATTGTATTACCCTTTTAACATCTTATTAGGTTTGAACCAAACATTCTTTTATATTGAAAATTAGAACATGTGTCTCTGTAGGACTTAGCTCTTTCAAAACAATTTTCACCACCTAGCTATGACCGAGTGAAAACCTACTTTCTCAATACAAATTTGCAGTCATATTTGAGATTAGGGGAATTGTTTCACTTTAACCAACTGTTGTTCAGTGAAGGAGTTCAGAACATATGATTACCATTTGCTGAATATAAACAAGGGCAAATGATGGGTTATCTTTGGAGCCAAAGCACAGGACTTTTTGTAAACTAATCACTGTAAAAATATTGTTTGGAATATATTGTTATTACTGGATACGTTTCTTGGGGTTTTTTTTATATGTAAGAATCTAATTGTTGTAGGGAGCAATGGAGCAACCAAATTTTCTTAATATACAAGCTTCACGCTTTATAGAAGACATCTGCAAATCAAATATTATTAGAGCACAGGGTTTTGGGACTGACCAGAAAACATATGAGCTATTTCTTAATAAAAGAACTTGTCATGTATCCAGAGATTTAGTGGCCAGCTATGAACTGAATTAAAATAGAGGAATGAGGCTCTGTTTGGCTCAGTGTTTTGGTTAAGATCCTAAATTTATATCAGAAAATAATTCACATTTTAATTTGCACTATTACTTAACACTTAAAGAAACATCCAGAGCAAAGTGTAACCAGAAAACTTTCCTTCCAACTTTTCCACATTTACTGCTATATGGAAGTAAATATGAAAATTAGACAAATGGCAAGATACGCGCAATTAAATAAAGGTCAACAAGTGACAGCCAGGGGGCATGGAGAACAATAACAGTGAATGAGCCATTTTAGCCAAAGAGCTGTTAAGAGCAAACACAAGCAGTCCAAGAATGTAAGGCAGCGCTGACATATTCCTAACAAGCAGCATGAGACAGGGTGACGTGTTTTGCTTTCTTTGTCATGCTTTCTTAGCAACGACTAGACTTTTGATCTCAAAGGGGAACCTCGTGTTGGCAAATCATACTCTGCACTGAAACACAATTCTTTGGATTAAGATTAATTATAAGCATGCTCATCTCTCTGTATGATATTAATTAGATAATTTACAACATCTTAAATGGTTTGATATTTACAGACCTTTCAGTGGGAGATCCAAGGTGTATATCATTTAAATGCTCCAAATACCACTGTATAATATTGACCTAAATTAATCAAATACTTTCAGGAGACTCACTGCTACCTTCTTGGTTCAACAAAAATACCAAATATTTAAATGCATAAAGTTTAAAATACGTCTTATATTGCATGACTACTATGTAAAACAATTTTAAGTAACAATAGAAAAATGAGAAAGACAGTAGAAGGTGACAAGTTCCAAAGTTTTTCACATGACCTCTGGTTTATGAGTCAATAAATCACTTTCAGCAGAATTAAGCATTCCCAGTAAACCTAATCAAACTAAAAAAATATAGTGATAAGCACTTCTCTGAGCTACAGACTATTCTGTCTTTCATCAGACAGGCTGGGGGACTTTGACAGATATTCAACAGCAAAATAATGGTAACAGTAACTCTATATTCAGTAAAAAAAAAGAAAATCCTCATACCCAAACATCTGAAATAACATACCAAAAGGTGGAGTATTTTATTTAATAGATTTACTTGTCTTTGTTGAATGACTATGCTCTATGAGGTGTCAGGCAGATTCAAATAACAAGGCATTTCACACTGTGCAGAAAGTGTTTCTTACTGTCGTATATCATGAACTTATGAGGTATTTAAATATTTTTAATGCATGTATAGCCCAACATCAAACTCTATTTCAGCTTTTTGTTAACTGGTCTTTTATTGCATTTTATTATTTTATGTTACTTGTTTTTACAGTTTTCTAATGTCTTTTGTGAAGCACCTTGTGATTTCATCCATGAGATGTGAAAGGGTTTTTTTTGTGTCATACTTTTGGTACAGCACACAGGACTTAGGTTGGGTAACCAGTGGCAGTCATGTTGGTTTGTAGTTTTTTGACCCACTTGCAGCATTGCATGGAGAACCATTGAGTTTTAACATTTTAATTATAAAAGCAACAAGAATCTGGAAGTGGAGAATGGCAGGAAGTCAGCTGGACTTTCTGGTTGGTCTAAGCGGATGAAAGCAGACTGATCAGGAAGGAATTGGTTAATGATAACTGATAGTTTTTATTAATTGAGAAATAAAGGGAAGATAGCATGAATTTGTATGGGGTTTGATTCAGCAGGCTTTGCAGACTCTATCCCAGAGTTCCAGGAGAACGTGATCCGAGAGCGTTGGTACTTGCAAGAGATGTCGTGCTGGAGAGCGGGGAGGCAGGTGATGAAGAATGAGAACTGCTGCACACAGATAAGACCTTTTTTCATGAAGATTTGAGATGATCTGAGGTTCACTGGTTGTCCGCAACAATAATAGAGTCCACATCAAAAGAGATTTACAAGAAAACAACCAGAAGGACATTTCTGGTTTAGGTCTTTGGCTGGAATATTATCAGGGGCAATCATCCGACAAAGAGAGACAATCCTTCATACTAGTGATCTTGATTGAGAAATGTCCACAGGTGTCACAGGTCGGCCCAACCACCAGCAAAAATCCTCTCTGTGACAGGAAGTTTGCTCACACCAGAAAAACAGCAAAACCTCAGAGACTCCAACAGTAACAGAATTTCGAGATATTGGGATATGACATTCTATGGTTAAATCTAAAGAAATTAGAGTATCCTGTCATAGGTTTACCTCTTTTTTAACCTCTCAAAATCCACCCGATCGCCGGCAACCGTTTTATAGCATTTACAGCTAACAACTACTGTAAGAACGCATGAAAATTACAACGTAAGATTTTTCCCAATATAGACATGTTAGACATTGTTGGAAAGCTTAGATTCTCCAAGTTTATTTTATGGACACAGTGAGCACTAAAGCCACTTGACAAAAATATAGCAGCATGGAAAACTATAAATATGACAAAGGAGCCATGACAACCTACCTTTGAAGGCATCCAGAAGCCGTTTTATAAATCCAATTTTCAATTGTTTATACTGCATTCATCCATAGGGGTCCACAGATGAAAAGTAATCCAGTATATTCGTAATAAAAACATTTCATGATGAAAAAATTGCCACATAAAGTCTATTTTTTGACGTCAGAAAAGTCATATCTAATGATTAGCATCTTGTTAATAAGACTGACTTCCTGAAGATTAACCAGCAATGTTTTTTGGTTTTGGTTTTTACATTGTCTTCTTACCTAAAAGACAAAAGTCTCCACATCTTTGTATGACTTGAGTTGAGTCAGGGACAGCCGATGAAGTCTCACACGCACTCCTTGCCTGTCATCCAGTGACGCACCAAGTAGACGATATTATGCCTCATAGAGTCCTGCTGTTGTTGGTTAAGACCATGTAAGCTATTTGGCTTTGTAGCCAATGAAATAAGATTTCAAACAAGGGTAGACATGGCTGGGTTGCTGTTACAGCCCCTAACCTCCAGGAGCTCTCTACATAAGAGAGCTCTCTCTTTGGCTACATTCACACTGCAGCTTGAAGTGACTCAAATCTGACTTTTTTGCCCATATGCGACCTGGATCTGATCTTTTCATGGCTGTCTGAACAACCCAGATCCGATTTTTTCCAATGCAACCCAGGCCACTTGGCTATGTGGTCCTGAATCCGATATAAATCTGATCTTGTCAAATGCGACCTGTGTTTGAACGGCCAGGTTGGATTCATCCGACCTGAACATCATTAATACCTGACAAAGGTCACTATTCTGGGTCTTGCTACGCAGAAGCGGCAAGAAAAACAACAACCATGGCAGAGGATGATACGGAGAGCAGTATTTATTTTTAACCATATTGAAAAGATTGTGTTTTTATGGTTGGAAAAGACCGCTAGATGCACGACGGCACTACCATCCATGTTTACTTCCGGAAAAAAAAAAGCGCGCTGGCCTGTAATGTCATTGCGTCCTCTACTGCGCAACTGCAGTTCACACAGGAGATCACATACAAGTCGCATATACTTGGAAATATGAACAGCAACGCAAAAAAATCGGATTTTGCAACAAAATCGGAATTGAGCATCAAGGCCTGCAGTGTGAACGTTGCCTTAGTGTTTCAGATCTACCTGGTTGTTACATGTGCAATGTATTGAAGCTCGTCAGCCACCCCAGAAAGAGGTTCAAACCTGAGATGTCAGGCCCCTTCTTTCTCTTACTCCCTGGACCTTGATCTGAAGTGATCTTGTCTGTGAGCTGAGTGTTAATGTTTAATTCATGTTGAATAATTAGCTAACTAAAGCATTTTCTGTTCACACTGGAAACTGGTAGGGGTTCTCTGCCATTTTTGTTTAACTCCTTGTTCAGGTATTGTACTTTCTTTTCAGTTCTCCTTTAGAAAGTGTTTTATTTTATAACTAATTCAGGGGGTGTTTTGTTTGTTGTGTTGGCCTTGGAGACCCAGAGGCTTAAAGCTTTCCTGTGTTTTGCTTTCTGTTGTATTTTCTACTGACATCATCTTTTAGGTTACTGACTTTTGTGTTACACCCAGTGCCAGAATTTACCCTTAGTGGTCTGGGTGGGGGGTAACAGTTGCAAAAAGGAGATCCATGGTACTTGCTTGTGTAATACTGAAATAAACTGCGGAGACTGGATCAATGCTCACAGTTCGAAGTTGTTTACTAACAAAGCTCCGATATTTTTAAAGTTTAGACGCTGATTTTGTTTTATTACAATGCCTAAGCCCAAAAAAAAGCAAAGCTCAGAAAAGTCACTGAAGTTTATTTTAGCTTGAATGGCAGCAGTTTTGCAAATTTTTATAGGTTTGTATGTTATATTAGGTTCATAGATGTTACATTTTATTATATACACTGATTCTGAAAAAAAGTGGAAAAATAATTGCTTCATAAATGTTTTGTGGCCATCAAAATATTTCAATGTTATTCTATGGGTCAAATAGATGGGTAAAAGCATTTGGCCCAATTTGGCCCATTTAGAGAGGATTGGAGATGCTGGTGACACCAAAAGTTCAAAGCCCCACAGCTCTGGAACTGGTGTAGCTAGAGGTCTGAAATTTTTTGAATTTGTGGTTCACATAATGTAGAACAAATGTAGTACAATGAAACATACCTATTTTAAAGCATGTCTTTATTACTGCTGTTAAAATAAGACCTTAGGCTGTGTTTTATCCACACTGTCTTAAGATGTTAGCTTTCAAATGATGTGTCACACATGTAATTTGAGCTTACAGTTCCTTAGTTATTTGCTTTTCCATTTGGGTATGCAAAATAGGCAAGGGTTACTTTAAGTTGTGTTCATTTCAGAAAATGAAACACATAATTATATCAGCCCCTTTTCAACTGGAGGGACCTCTAGCTAGTAGCTCAGATTTTAAAAGCCCCTTGGGCTTTTCAGTACTGTGGTAACTGAGTACTATCAGTTTCCCAGGGCTTTGATTTTTTCAGATTACCTCAGGATTGTTATAGGGTGAAGTCAAAGCAGACGATCATCAACACATATGGTACCAAAACCGTAGACATTACTACAAATTATTGCCTTTGGACCAGATCCGTTGCAAAAACATAAATGGGATTCCAGCCTAGACGATAACTTAAGGAGGAAAAAATTGTTCCCATTCGAATCTTTTTAAAACATTTAAGCCATTGTCTTCAAAGTCTCCAAAAAGTAGCACTAAACAGCACAATAAATTATTGTGTTGCAGTTGATCTACAAAGATTGCTTGTGCAAATGTTAAAACTTCCAAACCAGTTTGGTATAAAAAGAATGAAATTATGTGTGATAGTCATAGTTTGACTAATAATAACAGTAATTTACATCATATTACTAAATATTTGCATAGTTTGTCTATTTCAAAGTGCTACTAGCAAAAGTAATAGATTAAAAGATGAAAGTCACTAAAGTTAAATTTCAAGAAGTAATATATCACAAAAACATTAAGAAGTTGTCTTTGTCTGCTGACTTCCCACATGCCCACTTCTCCTTGATAGAGAAGAGCAGCAGTTAGCTGTACCATCAGATTATGGTCTAAACAGCTTGCCTTACGTCCACAGCCACTTGATCCAGTGTTCTATGAGGTAGGCCCATAACAATTCAGAGTCTGTTAGGAACAAATTAAAGAAAAATTAGGGAGAAAAAATTCCACTTCACAAGAAAGAGATTTGCACCTCATTTTATCTAATAATGTTTTATTTACATCTTAAATTTGGATTGTGAATTAATTTAAACACATTTGAATTGGCCAATATTAGTTTAAAAGCTAATTTGACTTCATTCTATACTCTTTAAGACATAAAATCAATGCAATCAATCAATCAATTGAACTGTTATATTATTACATAATTTCCTTGATATTGGTTTTCAGCCATTTTCATTTGCCCTTTCTTATGTATAGCTAGTAGCTACTTAGTTTTAGATGAGTTTCACTAGCTTTTTTGACCTCAAGTAAACTTATTTTTGTTAATAAAGTCTTACATTTTGCATGGAGGTTGTTACGAATTCATTACATATGTGTGCAAAGTTGAGCTTGAATAAAACTTTTCTCAGCCAGTTGGGAGTGTGTTCCCAGAACAACACATGGCAGTCCAAAAGTTATTAGATTAAATAAATAAAATAAAGTCACACCACTGTTGATATTCCTTTTTCAAATTTATTTTAAAAAACATGCAAAAGCATTTCGGTCTAATTGTATTAAGGTTGTCTGCCATCCAGCTGCATTACTTTTTGCAGATGTTATTTCTCTATCAATTACTTTTATTTCTTATGGTCCAAATATGTCGACAAGCATACAGAATCTCTTGCCATCCACTGTAATTGTATCAAAATCTCCTGTGTTGCTACAATGACTGCAGAAAATCTTGCGTGCAAGTTTGCACTTGACTTTCAGAAACTCTAAAAATATACAAAAATTGCAGCCACAGTTGAGTTTCAGATCTGGAAATTACATTGAAAAAAGGAACTAAATGAAAATATCTGACAAACTGAGGTACTTACATTGGGAAACAGGGGTTTCCCACTCCAAGGGGTTTGATATGTGTTAAACAGGGGTCTGAGGGCAGAAAGAAGCTAAACAATAAGCAATAAATTGATGGTAATCCAAGAAACCTGAAATAAGAACACATTCAAACCTGAACCCAGCACACAGGGAAACAGTAAAGACACATGCCTCAAATAAACATTAATCTCTTAACAAAACAGGAAGTTTGAACCACTCATAGAAAAATTGACTTAGATTACAATAAAAATACAGAGCTTACACAAAAAAACAGTTCCAAAATCCACATGATCTTGGCATATGTAGAGGATACCTTCAAATACATTGAAACTTACAGAGAGATGTGAGAACATACTGGAATTATGATAGAAAGCAAAGCCAAGAGAGGGAAAAAAATGTTTTAATCAACAGTATCACTTAGAAATGTGTTCCAAAAACCTTGCAGAATAATGAAGAAACTATAGTAATCATGTGCAAGAATTCTAAATAACTACAGCGCAGTCAATGTTGCATACATCATTAAAACATATTCAGACAGATTTCTATCATCTAGCACTTTTAAAAAGCTAATGTAAACCACAGCTCAGTTAAAAAAAACCTAATGTATTTTTCACAGAATGGCTTCAAACTCAGAGATGAGCTAGAAGTGAATGTGAGATCACATTCCAAGAAACATCGAAGTCATGTACCCATCATAAATATACACGTGTGTCCTGTTCTTCTGGTTTGTTCTCTTGACCTAAGAACAACATCCATGATAGCCGACAGTATAAGGGGGTTTCTGTTTCTCTTTGATGCATGCATGTTAGGTGCAGATGTTTTTTTTTTGTATTCTGCAACAGAGATTGATGATCCAACAGACGACCTGCAGAGGCCCCTGACTGTTGATTCAGCTGTGTTACCTAAGAGACTAAAGGATAGGTTAACCCTGGCCAAATCACTTAATATGTATTTCACTTTAAAGCATCCACATTAGCTTACTGATGCCAAAACTGTCAGAAACATGACAGAGATATTACAACTGCTGTGCCTCAAAAATGATCTGTTTAAGAGGAAGTAATTATGTGAATAAATCTCAGTCATTGTATAAAGGGGAAAAAAAAGCAAAACAATTGCTGAAAAAAATTGACAGGTGAATTTCCTGCAAACTGAGCTTTGTGTGTGTAATCCAGAAAATATGAGGCAGAAATCCATATAAATACTGAAACTGAATATAATTTCACTTTGCTTTGACTGCAGGCACAGATGTTTATTAGATTCCCATAAAAAATCATACCTCAAAACAAATTCTAATGAAAATATTTACTTTTACTGTGAGCATTTCAGTTAAAAATATATCTAAATAATGTCTGTACTGTTTACAGTTTTCAAAGGGGACACTGTGATGTTTTATGACTAAAAGTAAATATTTTTGTAAAATTGAAGTTACAATTTGTAATTTGTACTTGAAATCTAGAGACTGCATTTACATATGTGTTATTATTGGTGTATTATTACCTCCACTGATAATCAGATACATTTTTATAAAATAAGAATTTTATATCAATTTATACATAAGGTTAGTCACCTGTTTGTGAAATGCCATGACAGTCTGGCATCTTGAAAGTACAGATGCCTGTGAAGGATAAAATGGTACTAAGGTGCAAATTAACAAGGCGTTTCCCCTTGCTCCCCAAGAAAGCAAAAAAGAGAACTTAAAGGACAACGAAACAGAGACATAAAATAAATGAGGATTAACATCTGACATGCCTTCTCTAGGTGGACGGAGCTAATAAAGTTTTTAAAGGGATGCTGACATTGCAATGTTTCTCCTTGACAAGTAAGTGAATTGTACTGCCTATATTAGTGTAAATGTAACTTTTTTCTGTTCAGTTTAACTAAACAGTTTTGTTTGTTACCTTCAAAAGTATACCAGACTTGTTGGTCAAGAATGGCAGCTTTATCTGGGTTTAGTAAGAAGCCACGGTGAACATTGGCTTCATGTCACAGTAAATAACAGATTGTAGAGATTTACTTTCAATCACATGGTTACATCTGCACTGTCGAAGTTTTTTGATACATAACAGCTACCGTTGCTGCAATACTTGCTTGAGGCAGTGACATGACAGGGTATAGCATTTGAGTGTAATACTCCCATTTCATTGTTAGACAGTAATTCTTACACGTTATCCCTTTAAAGGTTGATAAAATCCTCTGTATCCCTTAGTCATTATGATATTTGATTTCTTTATTGATCTCACATTGGAGAAATTTACCTTTGCACTAAATCCATCCCCTTCGGGAGCAATGCGTGCGCCCGGAGAGCAGTGTGGGGTTAAGGGTCTTGCTCAGAGAGCCAGAGTGGCACACTGTGGGAATGGGGTTCGAACCTCAGGATTCCAAGCTCTATGCCCTAACCACTAGGCCACCACTCCTGATAATGTTTGGCTCGCTAACTTTGTTCAAAGCTCTGGGAAAGTCACAGAATAGATGAAGTTATAAAGCACTATTTTCTGATTGAATGACCATGAAGGCACTGGTTTGGGCATCAGAGTAAAGGGGGCTGTAAATAAAGGCATGCCACACTTTTTAAGATATTTATTTAAACATTAACCTTTATTTCTAGAGGTATTACTGTGTTTTCTTTATTTTAAATCTGGTCTCTTGCTCACTTAGTTTCTTCATCTGGTAATAAGTGTATTTTCCCAGGAAAAAAATTGTGATAAAATTATTACTGAATAGCACAAAAAAGTCATATGACCTAAAAAAGACAAAGTTAAGCCAGTTTTCCACTGAATCCGAAATCCTTATTTACTCCTCAAGCTATCCACATCTGGGCAACATCAAATCCCAAAAGACTGGATCGATTGTTCTTAACACCAATGTCATGTTGGCACAAGATGCACCAAATGACTGCATACGTCTGGCTTCTCAGATTCTTACTGGCGACATGTAAGCTGGGCTGGCCAGAACATGCACTCGTAGGTTCCAGGATCAGCATTGCTAAATAATGTTATGTGTTGACAAACCAGAACATTACTTATTGCTTAGGAGAGCAGTTGCGGGAAATGCTTGGTAGGATTATAGACAGATAGTATTACAGCATGCTGTGAACACACTTTTACACCAAACATAAACTTTAGCTGTTTTGAGAAATGTTAAAGTGATAAGGTAAGATTTAAGTGAGGATGATTTGCTAGTTTAGAGATTCCAAACAGTTTTTAAGATGCTGACTCTGAGCGCATAGTCACAATAAAGCTTGAAGTCCCCAGAACAGCCATGATCTGAAAGACTTTTGGTAATATAAATATTGGCTATGCTTTTAGCCTTGAGAATAAGAAAAATCCATAAAGACAAAACATTGAAGACAAGTGCTTTGACACAGGGTTTTTAAACCTTCGCTTCAAAAAAGGCCTGCACAGATCTGTAGTGAGCATGTCCCCCGCTGTTGCCATAAAGAGCCTGAATCCCACTTCCCCAACCTATTCCAAGTATTGGGTTTGTTGATTTACAATGCAGTCCCAAATTATGAAGCAATATCAAACATGCTAAAAATCACAACCAGGACACTCCCACATATTATTGTTGGTCAAAATGTAAAAGAAAACATTATTTTTTTTTAAAAGCAACCACAAATGTAAACCCTGAAAACAAGTCAGCTCTGTAAAATTAACAAAAATAAATTGAATTCAGCTGGGACAAAAATAATAGCAGCGAAAAGGTTGACCCGCTGCCATTGATGTGTGCCAACTGTAATCTCTGCGTTTACAGTTGCAAACTGCTTCTCAAGAAATCGACTCTTGGACGTGTCATCCACATCACATTTGATCATTTATCCTGCGGTAAGAATGAGGTAAAATGTAAGCACAGACTAGCACCGGTCCAAACAATTCAGTCATCCAACACTGTTTTCACTTCCTCAGCACAAGCTTGACTCCAACAAAGTCAGAGCATTTCATAAAGAAACCAATGTTATGACATAAAGTTTGCTTTATATGTTTAAAATCATTGCTGGAATTTGACAGATATCTATCAGCCGCATAAACAAAAAAATAACAACATGCTTCAATAGCTTTGTAGTTCATTTGAAGGGGCAGCAGGTAATAACTCTCATATGGCTGCAGTTTTTCTGAATCTGTTCAGATATCTTTCCACAATATCGATAAAATCAAGTCTGTATGGAAGAATTTCTCACAATGCTAATTTGGGGATGTGGGCATGTGCATAATAACACTAAACACAATCAGAATATTATTGAACATGCAAACACTCCTTAAGCAAAACCATCTGCAGCTATCAACCAGAGTGTCCGAACACTCGGAAAACTGCATTTCCCTGTCTAAATCATTGCTGACACCTTAACGACAGCATTAAAGGCATTTCAAATACAAAATGCTTGTGTAATCAAGATTAATCTTGAACCTCTTTTTGTCAATAACAGTGTGTCTGAGTAACCAGTGACTGGACTGACACATTACCTTTAAATTGAGAAATTGCTGCTTCTTGTTTTGTGTCAAGTGTTGCTTGGCCTCCCAAGCAGTCATCTTACACACCTCCATCTTTTGTTTTTGTTAAAACTTCAGCTTAATAATCCACCACTCTTTGTCTATACATCTCAGTTTCATTCATGAATATAGTGCTGCTTTATGATAATGAAATTCAGATGTGCAATTTGGCTCCATGCATGCAAACAGCATATTGTGGATGATCTAATTCTGCAAACATTTGGCTGAGCTAAAGGTAACATGGTGTGTTATAAATGTCCATTGTGCTTGGAACAAGGACTTAAGTACAAGGCATTAATTGCTTTAACATACAAGCTCTGACAGAGGACATGTGTATGTACAGCGCATCTAGGATAAAACTCTGATGTGGGTATTTGATTGTTTGTGTTGACTGTTGGTGATTAATGCACATTGGGTTGCTTTTTTAATAAAAAATCCCCAATGAGCCTATTGATTTAATACAAATCTGATTTTAGTAAAATCCTGTTATAGTGCTATCAACTTAACAGATGATATTAGATCTATTAGTTTCAAATAGCGTAATTCAAGTGCCTCTCAGGCTGTTGTTTGTGTGTTTGTTGTTGTTTTCTTAGGGCAAAGTTTCAAGAAAATTCTTCTCAAAGTTCTAGCATATTTGTTTTTCCTTATTTTCAAGGAATTTCTAAAAATCCAGACTTTAATGTCATGTTTTCTCAAGTTTTTTTGCGGCCATTTATTGTATAAATAAAAGAGTCATATATTTAAGCAGTGGTCAGGTTTTTAATTTTAATTAAGGTTTAAATACCACAGGATATTAATAAAATATTGAAGTAGAATTATCTTAATTGTGTGAAGAATTATGATCTACAAGTGAAGGTTCTCACAATATTAACAATTTGCAACTCAATACCAGAACTGGGAGAAATGCTTAAAAGTTGATACCATGTTTGGTACTATAACAACATTTCTTCAAGGCAAACCTATTTCTGATTCAGAGAATCAGAATGAATATTAAAAGTATGATGACCTTAACTTAATTTATCCTAAATAAAGCAAAAAAACTAAAAGTACAGACACGTCTTTGGAGGATCAAAACTTAAAGAAGTAATAGTAAAGGCAAATAAATTCCAGCAAGGTTGCCGATATGAATTCAAAAAGGTTTAAATTTTTGGAATGTTGGAGATATATAGAGAACAAAATATGACAGTCCAATAAATTATAAAACATGGTCAAGTTATTAAATAGGATATTTTTAACAAAGACATCACGTAACATGAAGTTATTACTCTTTTTTACTTGTTGGTAAGCTTCAAGTGGACACACATCAGGGAAATGTTGTGCTCAGTGAATGTCTCAGACAGTGGAAGTCGGAGATGAAGGAAGTGGAGGAACCATCATGGGAGGAAGAAACCCTTCATGGGATGTAACACCTACAGAAAGATGAAGTGGTTGATATGACCAAATCAATGGCTAGAGAGCACCTGGCTGAAGGAAGGCATAGAAGAACTGATCATGGCAGCAGGGGAGCAGGCCTTAGGAAACCAGAGCAATACAGACCCAGATCGACCATACCAGGAAAGATCCCAGATACGGGTTATGCAAAGAGGCAACAGAAACAATCCATCATCTCACAGCAAGTAAGATACCGGCAGGATCCAAGTGCCAGGTATAGTGGACAGAGTCATCTGTACGGAGTACAAATTAGATACCCTCAGGTCAAAATAGGAACGACCTCACAAGGTGGTGGAGAATGACAGAGCTAAGGTTATATGGGACTTCCAGATACAAAAAGACCAAATGGCAAACCAACCCTAAATAGTGATAAATGATAAGCAGCAGATAACAGCTGTAGTGATATGCGACAACCCAAAAATGATGTAAACATCACAAAAAAGAACATGAGAAATTGGAGAAAAACAAGGGTTCAGGGAAGAACTGGAAGGTGAAGGCAACCAGAAATTAGCAGAGGTCATCAGAGCCCTGGGGGCAGTAATCACACTGGAGAAGTGGTCTGTAAAGGTTAGATGCAGGGTAAGGGTCACGGTTAGGCTGTAGAAATTAATGCAAGTCAATCGAAAGGTGCTGCAAAGATAGTGAGACAATTTTGTGTTTGGCGTCAAAAAGCTTTTATATATATATATGTTTATAAGACAATTACTATGGATATTATAGTCAGGTTTATTGAGAATCCAAGATGGAAAAACAAAGAATAGACGGAACAGAATCACATAACTGGAAAATTTGTGCTTATGCCACTCATTGAAATTCACCAGTGGCTTACTTCTGACCCAACAGAGTTTTAGAATAAAAAAAGGCATACACCATAATAAAAAGAATCTATTTTATACCCAAAAAAGATTCTCTGCCAAGACAGGGCCTGTGAACTATTTGATGAACAGGAGAGCACGTTTAGTTAAGCAGGCTGATGTAGAGGCTGTTCTCATACTAGTGGGTGGTTCCTGATTTTGGCACACAAGGCCAGTGCATGAAACTGCAATTTCCTTTCTGTCTTCTTCAGCAGTGGGGGAAAAAAAGCAATGTCTCCGTAATCAGCATCTGCATAATCACTCTCTGGATTAGGAATGCATTATCAGATTTGTTCTGCAGGGGCTTCGACAGCCATTATCTAGCTCTACTATCAACTGGGGCCCAGCCACCAGAAACAAAACAGAAGACTGTGTTTTTTCTGAAGATCCAAGGTTTTCCTTAAAGAGGCAGTCTTTCACTCTGTCTGTCAGTGTGGTCAAGACCTTAATGTGCATGCCCCCTATGCAGCCTCTGAAGAGACAAATCAAAAGAAACGCTGTCCCACACATAGATATGTAGATCTATGACATCGCAGGAAAAACAGCTTTTTGGAACTTCCCTTTCTAGGAGCTGTCCATGAGAATGGGTTAATGCTGTGCATTCTGGGATTCAGAGTTCTTTATCAGCTCCTCTTTATTTCTCTGGCCATCCAGTACAGCCCTTGTGTCTCCCCGTAGCATGAAGCCTGACTCTAAGTCTCCACTCTAATTCCTCCCAAATGTATTCTATCACGTTGAGGTCAGGGCTCCAGGCCAGTCAAGTTCTTCCACACCAAACTCCCTCATCCTAATCTTTATGGACATTTCTTTGCACACTGGCATAGAGTCATGTTGGAACAGGAAATAACCGCTTCCGGACTGTTTCTGCAAAATTTGAAGCATGAAATTCTATAATATGTCTTGTTGTGCTGAAGCATTAGCATTTCCTTTTCCTGGAACTAAGGGCCTGAGCCCAACCACTGAAAGTTAATCACCCATGCTCTCTACACCAATGTACTTTTGACACAATGGTGTCAGGGAGGTGCTGTACTCCTGTTAACTGCCAAAACCCAGACTGATTTAGGTGTTTGTGAGAGATCAGTGATGAAATGCCTAACATCACTGTATTAAATGCATTAAGCATCAAACACATAATACTTAGAAACAAGAATACTTAGCGACACAAAACAACACATTAATATTTGTTTTCATCCAAATCACAGTCTTGAAATCTTTTGAAAGTCTAAATTATTGGCCTATTTGCACCTCTATGGAGGACCAATCCTGCCATAATTAAAAATGAATACAGAAATAAATAAATGTTCCAAAAATAAATAAGCATACAACTAATTGCCCCCCAAAAATACAAAAAAAATGTAAATATAAATTAAAATAAACAGTGAGACATAAATGTATATATCTCTTTTAATTAGCTTCTTCGTTTTTTCGCCTTTGTAATAATTACCTTATTTATTTATTGTCCGTTATAATCTTCAACTTTGTTTATTAATTACTTATTTCTTTAATTATTTATTTATGTGCATGTTATAATACTTTGTCTGGTTTATTCTTCCTTTGTATTTTTTTAACCTATTTAAAAACATTGGATCTGTGGATCTGCAGTAGCAGTGGCAAGGGCGTCTAAGGCAGCTACCTCTGCAGAAGAGAAACACAGGTTAGTGACCATGATAATCTGACGGAGGATGTTTATCAACGTTTGAGTCACTAACCTGCTTTAGCATTTCAGTCCGTGCCCAGAGACCGTGGTNTTTGTCTGGTTTATTCTTCCTTTGTATTTTTTTAACCTATTTAAAAACATTGGATCTGTGGATCTGCAGTAGCAGTGGCAAGTGTCATGATGGGTCTAAAGATGCAAGCCCATACGCAGAACACAACGGAGGCTGGGTAAAAGTGTAACAGAGTTTATTGAAGTTTCACAAAAACACAAGGTTATGTACTGGATCTGGAACTGGTCCGGGCTGGTTTATTAAAGTCATTACAGGGACCAGAGACTGTTGGTTAGCAGAGTTCACGAGGAGCTAAAGCATCTAGCTTCAGACTTAGCATGGCAGACCTTGATCTGAGCTTCCAGCTCTTCACAGAGAACAGCAGGGGATTTCCTCATAGGAATCTTCAGGTTGATTCCACATAGGAATCTTCAGGTACATTCCACACAGGAATCTTCAGGTTGGCTCACCAGGGCTGATTGGCAGGTTAAGCTCACCCAGAGCTTCAGGCTAGAGACAGGTTTCCTGTGAGGCAGCTCACCCAGAGCTTCAGGCTAGAGACAGGTTTCCTGTGAGGCAGCTCAACCAGAGCTTCAGGCTAGAAACAGGCTTCCTGTGAGGCAGCTCACCCAGAGCTTCAGACTAGCGGCAGGTTTCCTGTGAGGCACAAACAAAGGAGAGTTAGAATCTGATCTCACACTAGAGACAACTAAGATTCTTTCAGATACAGAGGCTCAGGTTGCTAACCAAACTAAGATCAACACTGCGGCGTAGAAGCAAGGTCTGGCAGGTGTTTATAAAGGGAAGGTCTCCTGATGAGTAGATGCGTCTCAGGTGTGCTGGAAGATTCCAGCCCAAGGAGACCTACGGCGCACTCTGCTGGAGACAGAAGGTAGTTTCCAGATCCCAACAGTAACTCCAGTCCAAACAGAAAACAACAAAGAGCAAGGAGGATCCTCGGCGCCCTCTGGTGGGCAAGCCTGAGGATCCCAACAGCAAGGGCGTCTAAGGCAGCTACCTCTGCAGAAGAGAAACAAAGGTTAGTGACCATGATAATCTGACGGAGGATGTTTATCAACGTTTGAGTCACTAACCTGCTTTAGCATTTCAGTCCGTGCCCAGAGACCGTGGT
>NW_015150666.1:160286-196689 GCF_000732505.1 Cyprinodon variegatus
TGACAAGAAGTAGTGGTTGATACACAGAGAGTTCCAGATGCTGAAACCTTGAAGACTATAGAATAAGCAGGTGATCAGATCCAAGCAGATGAAGATAATCCAGAGGGAAAGTCAAGAGACAAATCCAGGTACAGTCCCCATGTAGAATCCAACAGGAGTCCAAAGACAGGTCAGGCAAACAGATCAAAACAGGGACAGGCAGGCTCAAAGGTTCGAAGACAGAATGGGTCAAGATCAGGAAATCACAACACAATAAGTAATTCTAGGAGACTCTCACATCAAAGGCTCAAGAATAATCTGGCACAGATTACTGAAAGTAAGCAGTTTAAATAGAAGCTGGAGCAGGTGGATATGATGAGCGGTAATGAGAAACTGGGCGGAGTTAGGCAGGTGAATAAAATGAGCAATCATGCCAGTCATCAGCGCCAAGATTGTGATATAAATGTTAAATAAAAATTCTTTGTTAATTAAATTTTTTTTTTTACATAAAGATGCAATGAATGAACGATGTAAAACAGAGAACTGCTCTAACATCACCAAAAGAATAATGGTGTGTTTTCCACAATCTGCCCTTCAAGGTAGATATACATAAATTGTTGATTTCTCTATGCAGTTTGTTCTACCTCTTTAGGTTGAGGTTGTTAGGATTGTTTTCGTTTTATTCATTTATGTGCAAGTTAAACTCTAACAATACCTAGCTGTTTCGGGTTAAGGCTAATGTTTTCCCACGCAGTTAATCAAATTAGGACAGTTCTTCTGTCAAAATAAAAAGTAATCATATTTATTATGTACGTACCAATGATTTAGGAAAGAACTTGGTGCATTGTCCTTGATCTAAAAACACTGTGTATTATCTTGATATGGCTGGAGCTTTTGAAGTCTCCACAGGATGTCATGATAGATGTGATAAAGTAGCTAGGTGTGACCCTGGAGATGTACTTTATAAAATGCTTCTTTATGCTTTGTTATTCTGGGTGGACTTTCTGCAGAATCAAGCCCGATGTTAGGTGCTGCCATTTGTAACCTCAGCCATTTATCTGGTCTGAGTCATATACATTATGTTAAACCATATCTTATAGTCATTTAGTACATATACATTATGAAGTGTTAATTAAAGTGTTTGTTCCGAGTGATCTCTTCTCGAGCTTTTCATTACAAGCTAGAATCTCTACCATTTCACGTTGAGGGAAGAGTGACACGTAATGTTCCTTGAAAGTTGGAGTTCTAGCACTGAGCTCCCTCGGATTCTTCGAAGAAACTTTGCACTATCTTCCTCGCCCTCAAGATTATCAGCCAAGCCAATATTAAGGTAGCTCCTATGTTTAAATGCAAACATGCCAGTTAATAGGCCCCTGCTCCATCTGTCTAAGTTGTTGTGTCCTTGGTAAGACACTTCCCCTGCCTTGCCTGCTGTTTTGGTGGAGAGGGCTTAATGAAGCTAATTATATAGTATCCACATAATCATTCAATGTGTGCAAACTGAAAAAATATAGTAGATAACCTGCAAAGGTGAGTCACTTTCTCAATATAGAAAGTAAATATCACAAAAGCAAGGCAGCAACTCAAAATGGGTAGTTCATCCTTCAAAAGCAGGTCCCCTAATCAAACATTTTCAAAAGCAAGTTTTTATGTCACTGAAGGTGTCAGTGCTGTCAAAATGACAAGTTATGACAGCAGCATCTTTGAACGTTCAGGTCAAAAGGTTTGAACATGTTTTCATTGTGACAGACTACTCTGGAAGTGCTTCCAAATGTTGTATAAAGTCAAAACAGCATTATATACCAGGCATGAGATTTTGAAATATGGGAAATAAATTAGAAATATATAAAAATCAAAACACTAAATATGCACTTTACTTTATACTTTATATTTGCAACTGTTCACAGCTTTGCACTATTGGAAACAATGAACAGTTCTCCCTGGGGCTTAGTAGACCTCACTGCAGTAGTTTTAGAACCCAAAATACAGCAAAACAGACAGTGCTGTAAATCAGTCCCAATAGCTTGTGCCTAAAGGAAAATGTTGTGGAGGTTGAGCTTATTATTGTGCAATGTTTAATTCTAATGTTTTGAGAAATGCACCAAAGCCCTCGATAAAAACTGTAATACTCAAACAGCAAGGAAATTTTTAAAAAGTGATAATATACCAGCAATTCACAAGTAAACTTGTTTTATTTTTCAAAGAGGTGCTTATTAATGTGTCATATCGGAACAAACATCATAAAAAAGACTTGATTAAGGAAATATGCAGGGTGTTCTTCAGAATAATTAAAACTTTGAAATATTTGGTGAGTGAAAAAATTTTACTTTATTACTACACAGCAAAATACAAAACTTGGTCATAAATTATACATGGATTTGGAAGATTAGACTCTAAACTTTAATTTGATGGTAGTCATTTCCAGCTTGAAGGGTTTATAGACTACTGAAAAGATTTTGAGAACATGCACACTGCTCCATTCATTCTAAAGTTTATATGTGAGCAGGACTGAAGTGTTGACACTCTCCAGATGTGTGCACAAGGAAGGAAAAAGCAAGCCTTACCAAAGCACCTGTGCTATGAGGGCAAGAAAAAGTCAAAAAGAAAACATGAGATCATCTTTGCATCTCTGTGGGCCCACTCTTTTGACATTAACTCGCAAAGAGGCTTCTCCTCTACATGTTGAAAGATCAAACTTAAGCTTTACCTATATATCTTTAAAGGGGTCTCTGTAAACGCTGTCACAGAATGACGTCAATCGAAAGAGTGAAATTGCTTTAGGATGTCAAAGAGGTGAGAACTTTTTTAAAATTCCTTTAAATGCTTAAAGAAATAAGCACAAAAAGGAGAACCAGAGATTATTATCATACCTGCTTTCAGTAGCACCTTTGCCATTTACAATAATGAATCAGGTTTTGTATAAATAAATGACAGAATTATAGCAATACAATTTTTAATCTCGGACTCATTCTGTTTTTCTGCCTGCAACTTTAAAATACACGGAAACTTTGTACTACCAGATCTTGGTTTGTGCCCATACAAAATAATTACCTTTCTGTAAAAAATGTTAATTGCTGCAGTTAGGAAGATTATCTCAACATTTTCAAACTAACACAACATTTTCTATATAAACATTTTGATGTCAGAACAGATAATCCTGGTATTCATCAAAGCAATTGCAGTTGCAAATTATATATTGGTAATATAAATCACTATGCTTGTGAATTTTAACTTGTGACAACTTAGACTGATGGGGCAAAAAACGTTAGAAAAAACAGCATAATCATCAATATCAGAGTTGACATTTCAAAAACAAATGTAAACTCTTTTGGTTTATAATGGGTGCTAAAAATTTTTTTTTAGAAAATGCTTTGTTTAAATCAGATTTATTATTGGCTGAAAGCGTAATTTTGATTTAATATTAAATTTCCTTATAGGTGAAACCATACATTTAAACGCAGTGTCTAGAAAAATACATCTTCTTTTTTTGTCAGACACTGAATATATAACATTTAGGATTATCATCACCATTTCTATTTGTTACATACGAGATTAATAGATTGAATGTAAATGAGTAAAAATAAATTTTATTGTTCTCCAGTGGAAGGAGAAAACATACAAAAATTGCTGTTCCCTTTATACAATTTAGGAAAAATGATAATGATGATGTCATGATCTTTGAAGCTTCTGATTGGTTGATTCATGACATCTGATTTTGAGTTAGGCTCACTTCTGATGGACATCTTTCACGTGTTTTTTTGTGGAAAAAATAATTTTAATATGACTAAGTATAAAGCTGTTGTATAATGGACCATGCAGTGGTTGGTTTTGATATGACTAACTACCAGCGTCTACTTGGAAAGCATTATGGTTGGAAATACCAGTCATTGTTTGATCATCACAGGGTATAATATATGGGGGCCCAAATTCATCTATCAGCCCTGAAGCACATTCCCTCACATGCGTCCACTGCTGGATATTGGGAAGACGGCCCAGTATAAATCAGTGGACTGACCTTGTGAAGTGGCCTGTGATGTATGAGAAAGCGCAAAGCTGTAATCTGTGGACGCGTTCCTGTGCATCTCAAGATTTGATGTACAGGCCAAATTGCTTCCAGACAAAAATCTCATACTGTAAGTGAAAGAAAACCATGGCTCAGGAGAGCAGTTTCTTCACTTTAAAAATACATTGTTGGCCTTGAATTTGTATTTTTCAATCACACCTCTCATTTGTGTCAAGATATTGCTTTACGAAGTACAACTCCGTGGCAGAGGCAAAGAAGGCGAACACAATGATGCGTCATGAAGTTTGTCAGCTAGCACAAATGGCTTCTTTGTTTCCCTTAATGTATTTCTGTCTCTTCCTAGAGGCTGATTTACAACAAAACATGAATTAGGGGCAGAGCTCAAGTCATGATCCTGCTGATGTTAGCCTTTGTGTTTTGGTGTCATAGTTTTTATTCATATCCTTGAAAATTCGATACTTTTTTTAAAAGCTGAATTTTATCATGTTGCATTTAATCCAGATCTGCTCCACAGTGGAGTGTTTTAATTCTCTTCTTAAGACTCACTTTTAGTCTTTGAATTTTAACACCACATAATTGTGTGGTCCTCTGTTACTTTTTATTTATATATTTATTTTAGACTTAGGCTTATTTTACATGTTTATTTGGTTTTTTGTTTGTTTTTATGTACAAAACATTGGAAACATTTTTGTTGTTAAATGTGCTATATAAATAATGTGGATTGGATTGGATTTCTATAAATTCAGGGCCGAAATAATGTTTTACTTTCTGTCTGTCTAAGAGAAACTTTTATTTGAGTGTTTATGATGTTTAAGTGGTTTGATTAAGATGTCCGAGGCATGATTCTGGAACTAGGCTAAAGCATTTTTATCAGTGGGGTGACGCACACAGTTGTGAGCAAAACACCATAAATTTATAGAAGCTGATAAATGTCGTGTGAAAGTCCTGGACTAAAATAAGTTACCGGTAGATTTATTACCTTCATCTTGTTTTTGGTAATGTCATCTTGAGGCCACACTATGGTTTTTACATTTTCCATGACATGTGGAGTGATTTCGCTCACACTGCTGTTTTGTATTTTTTTATTTCCCACAAACCAGGATGACTTGTCTTCTCTGTACTGCAAAGGATGCAGCATTTGAAATCTATAAAAGGAAACGTGAAGCATGTCTAATATAATAGGAATAGGTCGTTTTGGCATACTCATAAATTGTTATTGATCTTCCTTTGAGTATAATTTCTTATGCAAGTTGAGGTTGTACTGAATGTCATTGTGGCATTTAGTTTATAAATCCTAATTAGATTATGTTTGTCATTTCTTTATTTTTGTTTTGCTTGTTGAATGGAATCTCGCATACAGGTTTTGTGAGTGTGATGTGGGTGTGTGGGTGGGGCCTTGGTTATTTTTAGTCATCTGTGATTTGTTTTTTGTTAGTTGAAAAAGATACAGAGGAAATAGTATTCAATGCATGCAGGTTTATGTATTTTTATGTTTGTTTTGTGAGCAATTGCTTTATAATTACCGAGGGGTACGAGGAATGTGTCAGTCTTCCAAGAAGTGATAGTCATGTTTAAAATCGTTCGATCTAATCTGTGCTTCATATCTCATATAGCTGATAATTTCTCCCTTATAATTCTGTCCTTTTTTGTTTTGTTTTTTAAGAAACCTTAGCTTCCTGGATTCCTCTCAGCTGTTCGTCATATGTGAAGTAGTCTCACTACCATGATTTTTTTTTCAGTAATCACCCTTCTCTATATTTTTACCACTCAGTTCATTTCATGTGGTTTCAGTTCAGATCCCACTGTTGCTGCCTCTCTTGATGGTCCCGTGTGTTAGAGTGATAATTATAAAATTATCGTGTGGACATATGAAACATTGAAAGAAAGAAGATGTTACATTTCTATCCTGTGATTCAATCATCCATCCATCCATCCATTATCTTACACGCTTGTCCCAATTGGGGTCGCGAGGGGTGCTGGTGCCTATCTCCAGCAGTCAATGGGCAGGAGGCGGGGTACACCCTGGACAGGTTGCCAGTCCATCGCAGGTGATTCAATCAGAAGGGTCATAAACTTCTATGACCTGCATCCAGTAGGTCATGAGGCAGAGTCACATGGTTGTGCGACTTCCATCCAGCCAGATGGTCATTTCACACTATCTTATGACCTGCATCCTGACAGATAATCATTACTTGGTCTTCTGTTTAAGGCCTGCCCTATTATGTTGTAAACTGTTAATAAAAGGCTTTTCTGTGAAGGGATCTGTTTGATCTTTTCGTCCTCTTAATCTTTTAAACTCACATTTCCCTGGATTAAAACCCAACACCGTGTGCTGTTCAATCAATTTTTCTTGTAAATATGGCTTTTGGGTGTATTAAAGGCTCCTGCCTACCTGGATTTTAAGTTGGGTATTTATTCTATCAGCCAGAATTTTAAATTTGACCGTTCACTCTGTAGTGGTAGGTAGATGAGCTCTGAGGCAGCTCCCATTTTAGAGAAAGAAAGAGAGCACATACAGTCAGTCACAGTCAGAGAAACAGGACTACTCTAAAAACAAAAAAAAACAGGCTCCAACATCTATAAACAAAGGTGTTGATGGCAGCAGCACAAGAATGGTCACACCCAAACAGGAGCATACCAGATGAAACTACTGTGAGAAAAAGCAGAGAGAGCATAGCGTAAGAGATTAAACTAACAAATGCTGCAGAATGAGAGAATAAAGATAGAATGAAGCAGCGCGAAGAAAAGGGTTCCCTATGTCCGCCAGCAGTCTAAGCCTATAGCAGCATAACTATAGAAATAGCTCAGGATAACAGGAGCCACTTTAACTATAAGATTGTTCAAAAAGGAAAGTTTTAAGCCTATCCTTAAAAATAGACAGGGTGTCTGCCTCACGGGCTAAAACCGATAGTTGGTAGAAGAACCTGATAACTAAAATGTCTGCCTCCCATTCTACTTTTAGAAATTCTAGGAACCACTAGTAAACCTGCTGATTGAGTTCACTTAAAAAAGTCAGTCGTCACATTTTGTTTTAGAAACATTTTTCAATTGTCAGATTTAAAAAAAACAACATTGTATGTTCTTTTAAAACAGAAAAATATGTATTTTCAGCATAAAAAAGCAATGGATTAGGAAGTGGTCATGATCTAGTGCCTTATCAAGTGATATTGTTGTCATGGTCATGTTAAAGAGGTACAGCAGCATCTACAGCTCCCAGGATCAGGCCTTATCTTTATTCCTTTCAGACAAATTTAGGCACTTCTTTAGTTAAAATGATGGAGATATAACTCAACGGAACTGATGGCCATCAGACACAATTCAGTTTTCAATATATTTCCTAGGCTGAAATCCGCACTGGATAAGCAGACTGGTGCGGCACAGAAACAGTTTAGAGAAAACCTTGTGCTCCAAAACAGAGGAGGGGGGAGTGGGCAAGAGCATTGGCCCAGCTAAGGGCCAGAAAGCCACCGTTTTTGACTCTCTTTCAGACCAGTGTCCCGTCACTGGATAATAATGTAGTATTTGCTACGTCTGAGGCTGACTGTTTCTACAGAGATATAGAGTTGTGTGTTCAATGCCTAACAAAAATGTGGCTTAACAATAACATGACAGACTCCACCTTCAAGATAAACAGACTTGACTTATTCCGAGCAAACTATGACCACTGGAAGGGGAAAACACAAGGGGGAAGGCGCTGTATGCGCAATAATAAAGGTTGGTGTACCAACTGTGGACTGGTTAAAAGCAACCCCTCTGATGTGATATTACCTATGATAGTGAAATGTCAACTGCACATCTGCCATGGAGAGTTACAGCAGTGTTTATCACCACTGTTTTCATCCCACTGGGAGGTGATGCTAATCCAGGAAACTATATGAGTCCATTAGTTTACTGTAGATAAAGCATCCGGAGGTGTTTTACGTCCTTTAAGGGGACTTTAACCACATGAAACAGATGGACACTCTGCCTATTTTTCCTACTATGTCATCTTTCTCACACGGGGAGACAACACTCTGGACTGTGTTTACTAACATTCCTGAGGCATACAGGGCTCTTCTTCGACCCCATCTTGGCGTCCCTGACCCCATCTACATCCTTCTGGTGCAAGCATATTGCTCACTAAAAAGAGCCAATTATGAAAACAGTCAGTGGGTGGCCCAGGGATGTCGCTGCTATGCTTCAGGGCTGTTTTCAATGCATAGATTGGCAGGCCATCAGAGAGACGGCTAGATATGAGGGTGAGGTGGACCTGAAGGAATTCCACTCCTCTGTTTTCAGCTTTATCTCCAACTGTGCTGATGATGTCGCCATCACCAAGACTGTAACCTGTTATCCAAACTAAAAACCCTGTCTAAATGCTGAACTGAGAGCTCTGCTGTAAGCAGGGACGCTCTCTTCAGGACAGGGGAAGCATCAGCACTCTGAGAGACCAGGTAAAGAATGACTGCAGGCAGTGTGAGGGCCTAAACCACATATAACCATAAATCTCAGGGTCACATTACCACCAGTAACCCATAGGATATATTGAAGGGTATCACAGGGTACAACATTAGAGATGCCAAATGCCCAAGGGAGATGCTCTTAACAGGTCCTACGCCTGCTTTGAAGATCCCAACATCCCCATCAGTACCGGACTCATTTCACCTCCTGGTGACCCGCCTATCCATCTGATCACAGCAGGCATGAGGAAGACCCTCCTTGGAATCAAACTCCATAAAGCTGCAGGCACCATCAACATTCAGGAACAGTTACAAAGGGACTGTACCAGCTAGCTGATGTGTTAATGGACATCTTTAAAATCCCACTATCACTGACATCTGCCTGAAACTGCTTAAAGGTAATCATTATTGTCCCTGTTCCAAAGTGCTTCCCAGTGATAGGCCTGAATGGCTATCATCCAAATAGCCTTAACATTGGTAAGCATGAAGTGTTTTAGAAGGATAAACATGAACCATGTCAAGGACTGCATTGCTGGGTGATCCATCGCCATCTCATCAGTGGTGCACACAGCCCTCTCCCACCTGGAGAGCAGAAACTCCTACATCCGTCTGCACTTCCTGGTTTTCTCCCCGGTATTCAACACCATCATTCCATAGACTTTTGTGCAAAAGCTCTTCTCTCTTGGACTGGGTGCCACACTGGGGAGCTGGGCCCTGCTGAGCCTCACTGTTTACTCTGCTGACATATGACTCCCCTGCAAGACACACAGTTGTCATATGGTAGATGTGTCCCCTCTACAGCTGGAAAGGCATTTCCATTGAAGGCATTCTATATGTAGCCAATCACGAAGTTGGAAGTGAGAGAAAAAGTGTGATTGCAGAAGTTCTGGATAAATTAGAGGAGAGCAAAGATAGATTTAATGCTGCATTCACACCAGACGCAGCAGGCGCAGCAGAAGCAGCGACTACATGCAAAGTCAATGGTTGACGAGCGTCAAGGCACAGCAAAAGGTCCCGCAGCACGTTTTGAGCAGCAGGCACAGCGCCTCTGAGCAGCTGAGGCAGCGCGTCGGGAGCGTTTAAGCATCTGACGCGTGAGACGCGCCGCAAACGCGCTGCTGCTCGAGCTGGAAAAATGTAACTTTTGCTGCTCAAAGCGCCGCATCAACCAATCACAGACGCTGATCTGGGAGATGCCAGGGAGAGAGACACATTGCTGATGATACAGAGCGCTATGATCACTCCTCTGAAACAGTTTATTAAGGCCTACTTTAACTTAAAATGCTGAAACCTGTCAACAAAGCCTGTTCGCTTTTATTATCCTGGTGCCTGCAGTTTGGATTATGTACATGAAAACCACCTTCCTGCCGCGGTGAACCGCGAGGAGGCGTCCGGGCCATAGGCTGCTGTTGAATGGGGTTCCTACTGACAGCGCACCGCCGGTATGTGGGGGTCTGAGCAGCTCCGACAGAAATAATATTGGAAGGCAGGATGGTAATCTGAATGAACTGACTGCAGTGATTAAGTTTTCAGGTGGATTTTCTCACTTAAAAACATATTAAAACTACTTTATTCCCACTGATCACAGCAAATATAGCTGCGAGGCAAAGAAAGGATAGAGTAGCTCCGCCCAACAGGCGTCAGACCCACTTTTCGACCTCGCAGCCAGAGCAGCAAAGCTGCTTCAGCCGCGCGTCAGAAACTGGTACAAGCAGCAAAAAGGAAGTAGCAGACGAGATTTTGCTGCTCCTGCTGCGTCCGGTGTGAACGTAGCATAAGAAGTGGATTTCATCTCCAAACTCCACTACTCTTGCTAGTTTTTTTGCAAGCATGGAAAACTGTTCACAGATCAAACAGGTGCTCCCCCTAAAATCCTCAAAAAGAAATAACACCAAGTAACGCTGGTGACAGAGGAGGTGAGATTACGGGGTTAGAGAGCACTGCTCTGATGGATATCAGTTCCTGCTTGGTTCCTAATGACTCAATCAACTCCTCACAACAGAAACACGTGCACCATAGAAAGACTGATTTATTGTCTTTCTATAATTTCATCAATGCAACAAAACCTAAACCGTGTGATGAACCGGTATGCAGTGAGAGCATTCACTGCTACTTTCTCCATTCATGCTACTATGTGATATTTGCTCCAGGATAAACATTTAATCATGAATGCTTATTATAGATTTAAGCCCACGTAGTCCTTGTTATACTGGGCTAATACACTTAGAGCCTGTGTTGCCATATGAGGCTTATATAAGACTTAAATTTTTGCGGCTCCAGACAGATTTGTTTTTTGCTTTTCCAATATGGGTCTTTCAGCAGTTTGGGTTGCTGACCCCAAACTTATGTGATGTAAGCAAGACCGTCACACAGTTAGACCTATCGTATTTCTCCCTGACAGAGACTATTCCAGCCTTTCCCCACAAGCAAGACGGCTGAGGAGCATCCAGTGGAAGACCACCAGTCTCAGAAAGTTTTCTACCCTGCAGTTGTTGGACTGTTGAAAGATTCAGTTATATCTTTTTCTTTTCTTAGATATTAAGCTTATTGAACAGTTACCTGAGTCAAAATTTCATACTAGAAGTATGCAAATCTGAGATGGTATGAGAGTAAAAAAAAAAAACCTTGAATCCTTAAATCCTTTCTTAATCCCTGTTTACAACTCCAGAGTAGTTAAGTGTTGTTGCACTCAGTTTCTTATCTATATTAGATTATTGAAATATATACACAGACGGATTCCTGGATATTAATCTACTTAATGCGAACACCATAAGAGTTTTAATACCACTGTCAGCCACAGAGCTGCACTCACTCACTGCAGAGCCCAGACAAGATAAGGCTGAAGGCTGTAAACAGAATGTCCAAAGTATTTTCTCACACATCCGGCTGCAATTCTTGGAAAGCTTTCACCATCATGTATTTCTGTGATGCAGCCAAAGATAATAACAGGATGGTGAGAGAAATCTCAATGACAGCGAATCAGATAATGTAGCTCTGGGATTTGTGATTTATAGAAGATCCACCCTGTGTAGGAGACTAGGGGGCAAAGCCATATTAGTTGAAGAATGCGCGTATGTTTAAACATTTTCTAAGCTCTCAGATGAATGGCATCCTATGTTTTCTTGCACATTACCAGAGAAATCATGTCAGCTGTTTTTACAGCTGCTCCTCTGAAACTCTTGGTTTAGAGCAATTTATGCTTTCAAAAAGCAAAATCCAAGGAATTAGGCCCAGTATAGACTTGTGCCTAAACAATCAAAATGAGTGAGAATATGAGTGGATAATGTTACAGGGGAGTGACATAGACCATGCAGTAATTTCTAATTATTTTAGAGAAAATTAAGTTTTAATGGGAAAAAAAAGAAACTGATTATAGCAGTGTGAGATTTTTTTTTTCTCTTCAGACTTCCAGACATATTGTAATATTGTCCTGAGGTTCGGTGATAAATCTACATCAGTCATAATCAAATCCCAGTAACTATGCCAGGATCAGATCATAGTCCTTTCTCACAGTTTATTTTTCTTACATCATTCATATTTATTGGTCACTATTCAGATTTTTTGTTTAAAAGAAAGACATAGATTAAACTTTTACTTCTTTTGTCCATATAACAAATTTGTATAGCCAGCTTTTAGTTTAGCCAATCTAAGAGGAAAATAAGAAATATATATATTTTACATCTGATTTGGTAAACACACTGAAAAACAAGCCAACAGGAGAGCTGCAGAACATTAAGCTCTGTCATGAATAGCTCACATGATTGGAATAGCAGTCATGTTACTGGCCGCTTTATTAGGCACACGTGTTTAAGTGTTTTCTTAGACAATAACATGACAGCAACTCCATTCATTTGGGAATCTTGCCATGGCAAAGACACATTGCTGAAGTTTAAACTGAGGGAGTTTAGTTGACATAGGAAATGTTGGTACCAGATGGCCTGGCAGAGTTTTACAGAAACTGCTGATCTACTGGGACTTTCAGAGAATGATCTAACAATGAGAAGATAGTATGGATTACAATGCCTTGAAGTTGTCAGAAGCTAGCTAGTAGACTGGTTCAAGATAACAGAGAGGCATACAACCATGGGTGTGCAGGATACCAACCCTGAATACACAACATATCAAACCTTGAAGATCACACTTAGATGCCTTTCTTGTAAACTAAGAACAGGAAAATGCTATCTGAAGATCCAAACCTTGACAATAGCAGGCTTGCATAATGGTACCAGACGACTCAGAACAGACAACCCAGTATCCGAGGTAAGACAGACCATGGGATAATTAAAAGCATTTAATTCAGAACTGTAAAAGGAAACACAGGTTAGTGACCACAGAAATCCAACAGAGAATGACATGAATATGTGAGTCACTAACCTGGTTTAACAGTTCAGCACTCTTCCTGTGAACAAGGTAGAATCCAGCTGGTGGGCTGTCAGCAAGATGTGGCGGGTGCTGCCCGGAGTGTCCCAGATCCTGCAGCCCCAGAGAACTGAGAACAAGCAGAAGTCCGAAGCCAGGTCAGGCAAAGAGATCAGAACAGGAAGGCTCAGAGGTCCAGGGGTCTGAAGCCAGGTCAGGCAAACAGATCAGAAAAGGAAGGCTCAAAGGTCCAGAAGTTCGAAGACAGTTTAGGCAGCCAATTTAGACGGGAACAGGCAGGCTCAGTGGTTGAGAGGCAGAACAGGTCAAGATCAGGTAATCAGAAACACTCAGGTACACTTAAAACCCTCTCATCACCTGCAAGAGAGAATGAGGATAATCTATCCCTGATAACCGGATGCAAGCACCTTAAATTGAGGCAGAAGCAGGTGGATCAGATGAGCAGTGATTAGAAACTGGGCAGAGTTGGACAGGTGAATGGAATGAATAATTAAGCCAGCGCCAACATCTTGACATTTCAGCTGCAACATTCAGACGGTAGCATACTGAAAAAATGGTTCCATCCTTCTAAACCCACTTTGGACCAATTTTTACCAATTGACCATGCTTTAACTAACCCTATCCTTTCCTTTATGGCCACAATTTACCTATCAATTAAAGGCTCCCTCCAGCAGAAAATGTGTTTTAAACATGACAGTTTACTATTACATTCACCAGATCTCAATGCAACTTAGCACCCTAGGCATGTGGTGGAACAAGAGAATTGCATCATGGATGTGCAGCTAACAAATCTTTTGCATGTGTTCGATGCTATTATGTCAACTTGGACCAAAATCTGAGGATTTCTTTTAGTAAAACTTGTTGAATCGATGTCAGGAAGAATAAAGTCAGCACTAAAGGCAAAATATTAAATCTATAAAAAACATAAAACTGTTTTGAGATGGGCTTTAAAATATCTTTAAGACTTTAAAAAACATATTTTTCTATGTTGGTAATAGTGTGTATCATATACAGCTGGAGTAGTGAAACTGGAGCTCTCTATTTTAAAGCTGAGCTCATTTCTTCCAATAATAAAATGCACCTTTTGCAAAGCCATTCCATGTCCAACTAGGTTTGGTACAAATACAGATCAGACCACTGTGATTACTGCTGAAGTTATAAGCAGTTTCAACCTCCTGCTCTGCTTTAAAATCCCACTGGGTATTGAATTGACTCTCTAAGATTTTCTTTTTTTTACCATTTAACAACTAAAGTGAAAAGTTTCTTTAATGGTCTGAGCTAATTAAACAATGCCGTGGGGAGCAATCTAATTTAATTCTTCTTTTACAACTCAAGCTGAGGCCTTTTCTTTACTAAAGAGTAAAATTTGGTTGGATTCTTTGAATTCCCAGACATATCCACACTATACCTGTTGTTATTCAAAAATGTTTCACCATGCACCTACTCCTTTATGATTTATGTCTCTGAACTTAGAACGAATCGCTCCATAGTTTCTGAATTCCACTGGTGGTAAAGTAGCCAAGTGGGTTTCAGCAATGTGGTCCCCATTAAATTCATAGTCACTCTATCAAATGATAAATCAATCAAAACTATACTGAATTCCTGCATGGATACAACCCCTGTGACATCCACCCCCACAAACACCGGTGTGCAGCTTAATCCAGCTGTGGCGACCGGCTCTTCATGAAGGCTTGGAGGTAAACAGCCCAGTCACCTATTTTTTTTTTTTTTTCTTTTTGTAATAAATACATTAAAAAACTTTGGAACCTTATTTTCCTGGCATTTTCATGTTGTGTTTGGGCTCTGAATGCATTTTTATATACATAAATTAAATTTGTCTGTAGGCATTAAATGGACGAATAAAATATACCGTGATATAAATCTAGCTTTATTGGAAAACAGTAAAAATTTTCAATATAGCAGGTCTGTCTTTGCTGCTCTTCTTTCCAAGAGAAGCATCATGTAAAATTATTGTAGACATGATGGGATAAAAGCTGTTCATTAAGTGATATCAACTTGATTATAGCGCCATCACCTGTATAGAAAATACTTAACGCCTACATAAAATCATATTGTCCCTGTTTTTTTGTATTTCCAATATTAAGTCTAAAATGATCCATTCAGCATCTTTTATGATGTTTGGCCCCACTGGCAAAAATGTGTCAAATTTGAGTCTTTTATTTACAAGGTGAAACAAATTCGTAAAGTTTTTCTTAAAAAATTATAGTTGCCACACTCACAACCACTTCTAACACTTCGTTGTTGTTTTTTTAACAGAAGTTTCTTTCTTTGGGTGGATCTAGTTTCAAGAGAGTTTAAGTTAATAATCCACAAACAAATGTTTCACCAGGACATAAATATGACCATTTTATTTTATGTATTGACTATAAGAATAAAATCAGAATAAGACTTATTTCCAAGTAGGTTTGCAATTATGAGGAATTTGACTTGCTATTGATAGTGTAGACAAATTATATATGTGAAGAAACTGTTCTTGTGGTGTGATGTTTTGGTCCTGATGGACCACAGCCTGGAATAGTTTGGTTCAAGGGATCAGCCACAATCTTCCCTGCATGCCTCAGAGTCCTGGAGGTGTACAGATCCTGGAGAGATTAAAGATTGCAGCCAATCACCTTCTCTGCAGAACGGTTGACACGCTGCATTCTGCCCTTGTCCTTGGTGGTGGCACCAGCATACCAGAAGGTGATGGAGGATGTGAGGATGGACAAATTTGATGGAGGAGTAGATCTGTATCATCATTGCCCTTGACAGGTTGATTTTTTTTCAGATACCACAGGAAGTACATCCTTTGCTGGGCTTTCTTGGGGAGGGAGTTGATGTTCAGCTCCCACTTTAGGTCCTGTGAGATGATAAAGCTGGTAGAGGACCTAAATTTAGGTCCATTTCAGAAAGCACGATGGTAAATAGATATAAAACAAAATGTCTTTAAAGCACATAGGCATAGGGTCATCATAGGGGTAACTACTCACAGTTAATGCATGGTTTCCTGCCATTTTTGTTAAGTGTTTTTTTGCTCAAACAAAAGTGATCAGTTGATTAAAATTCTGAATGTGCTCCTTTACATGGCATTAGATTCTACAGGAATATGGTAATCACCCATTCATTTAATTTGGGTGTGATAGAGACTAACCTCTGATCATCTCTGCCTTACACGGTTCTACCATTGCAAATGTGTATATGGAGTTTGCTAACTCAACTTTGCTAACTTTGCTTCAGTAGTGTTGTTTTCAGTTTACAAAAAGACATGTAAAGGACAGTGTAAGCATGTGAAAGAAGGCACTCTGGTTGGATGAGACCAAAACTGAATTTTTTGTTATACAAGCAAACCACTATTAAGGCAGAAAACTCTACAACACCCTATATTCCTTCAACAGAGACAGGATAACTGATCTGGGTTGATAGCAAGATTGATGGATCTAAATGCAGAGCAAGAGTCAGCAAAAAACCTAGGCAGGAGAATTACCTTCCTGCAACAACAAAAAAAACACTTAGTATCTGGCCAAAATGGTTTCTTTTATAATTGCTTTTAAGATTTTAAATTTTTTATGACATTTTGCACAAATACATTCCTAAAAGAACACTGAGATCTGAGAACCAAATGCCTTTAGTTGTTCTGAGGACTCAGCTGGTGATGACGAGCTCTTTATTGTACAGCTCCTAATTCTAAATACATCTTTTACTATCTGAAGTCTGCCAGAACCTACAGTGAGTTTGCATAACTACTAAAACTTAACTTTTTACATTTCCTTTTAATTGTTAGAGCCCTTAGCTTTAGGCCAGCATTTCTATGACAATATTTTATTTTGCTCTTATTGTTTTATGCATAAAAAATTATAACAGCCTGTTTTATTGAGACTGACTATTTTATCATCTTATTTTACATGTACAGAACTTAAATCAATATATTTCATGTAATAATAAATATTGTGATGTCTGACAGCTTAACGCTAAATACAGGTCTGCCCCAAGGGTGCATCTTATCTCCCTTGTTATTCAGTTATGACACCGAAAACGTAACATTGATCAAATAGGCCGACGACATGGCATTGATCGCACGTCTCACCAAAGCCCATTCGATGGCCCTCTATGAAAACGCAACAATCGATCTCAGGACATGGTTTCAGAACAGCAATCTCCAGTTAAATGTAAATAAAACTAAAGAAATGTGCCTCAGTAGCCAACAGACACTGGGGCTTTCAAATCTCCTGGTTAAAACACTTCAATTAAACAGACAGAACTTAGAGCAAGTGAACTCATTCAAATACTCAGGCATCGTTTTGAGCAAATGCTACATTCAATACGTACATTTAATGCACGTATTGACTGTGTTTACAAGAAAGCAAAGGCTGTTCCTGCTGCACCAGCTGAGGGGTTTTAAAGTCAGTGACCACATCCTATTGAAGGTTTACCAGTGTCAGTTTTACATTTTTTACATTTAACTGCCTAAAACAAAGCTAAGCTTTTTAGAGTTGTTAAACAGGGCAGTAAGATTACAGGCCAACAACAAGTCAATTTGTCTCAGAATTACAGTAAATGCATCGGGTCAGTTGTAAGTTCACAGATGACGATAGCCATCCACTCTCCCATCACTTTCAGCTCCTTCCATCATGACAGAGATACAGACAGAATTCCTTTGTGCCCTCTGCCATCAAGGAGCTGAACAAGTCGTCACCCAAATGTCACTTGGTCTGTTCTGCCTCCTTTCCCTTGAAGAAGTGAATCTCCTGCTGCTGTGTCTGTAATGAACTATTTATAATTGTATTTTAGTTTATTTTATTACATTGTTTTATATGAGCTAGCCAAAGGCAAATTTCTGCCATCATTCTGTATAATGGACAATAAAATGTTTCTATTCTATTCCATAGCGCCTCATACATTGATTACTGATTCATTGACTGATTTAATTGATACGCATTTTAAGTGTCACAATGGTCTATCAAACTCTAGAATAAATACAAGAAAAATGTTTAATAAGATAAAATAAAGCTAATTCAGACAATTTGATTGAGTTTTACCTACTTTCTAAACAAGAAGGGGTACGTATGAGAGCTTCCACATGTGCAAAGAAAGTAAATATGTTTTATTTTGTTTTAGAAAAGAAAAATAAATACAAATGGCTTTTATACAGCTTTTTTTATAACAACAATGCTCCTTCTTATTCTTAGACTTAGACAGATTTATTTTGTCATTTTGTATACACAAGTGTAAACAATTGTTTTTTTCATTTAATTAATTTATTTTAATTTCATTTAATTTAATTAATTTTATTATTTTTTTATTAATTTATTCTGCAGTTGGATTTACATTTCCTGATCTGTGAGATATAAACCTTGCAAAATGAATAGTTATGTAAAGACCAAACGTGTAAAGGTGAGCGGACGCTCAGCAGGATGTGTTGTCCCCCCATCATAGAAGCGGAGCTCTGCCGCCACCTTGCGGTCACAGGCCATCACTGACTGTTTCCTGAAACTGAAGATGGCGACGGGAGTCCTTCAGAGAGTCCGTGGAGGATTTACCCCGGCTAAAAGCAGGGCTCTGTCAGCCGGAAACCTTTCGCTTTGGGCCAGGTGAGCAGTCAGTCACCTGAATGCCATGTTGTCACGTTTAACTCGACTTATTGCGGCTGTTGTGTATTAAAATTAGGGTGTTTTTTATTTTCTCCGTGCTACCATTAGCCTAGCAATGCTAACCCGTTTACTGTTAGAAAGCCGGGTTTGGCCTTCAGTTACTCCGAAGCTGCATCTCCTGCATTTAATCAAAGACCAGTGTTATTAAAATGTGCGTCTTTTGGTTGGCAGAAGTGAAAAAACAGCCCTCTCTGTCAGATTTTGTCTTAGCTTCTATGTAATGCTCAAGGTCAGCTTGTTACTTCTTCTTTAGCTTCATTAAAAAAATACCTCCATACTGTTTATTTCTCTCAGAAAGTGGGCTTGGTTATTTTACTTGCATATAGTAATGCCAAGATCAATATATCATGCATCCCTAGTATGGACACTACCTCAACTCAATCCATCCATCCATGCATGGCTTCCCTTTAAGCTGCATCACTGATTATCCTCCTTCACAAGCAGCAAAATTAAATCTAGAAATTTGTCCCATATATTATTGACAGCCAAGGTCTATGTATTGAACCTTATATTTCAAAAGTCATTTATAAACAGATTTTTTATTATTGGTGCTAATAAAATTATTTGTGTAATATTCTTGCAGGTTTCTTATATTTTAATGTTAAGTCTGTGTCCTGTGAGTCTGGCTGTCTCTGAGTTGCTAGTGCAGCTATATATCACTCTTGAACTACAAAAGACAAAAAGATATGTTGAATTTTATTATAGCATTGCTCCTTATTTCTTGTAAATTTGGGGATACATTTTATTGCATATTGCAGTAAATCTGTTTCACCTTTAAATCTGCAGCTCTCCCTAATGGTGTCTCTGCTCTGCTTAAAAACAGATTTATGAACCTGTCTACCAATCTAATGATGACTGAGAAAATCATTTTCAGGATCTCTAGAAGCTCTGCAGTCTGATTCTCTGTTCAGTAATAAAACAACAGATATGTCTTCATTTTAATCTGTAACTGTGAGTAATGGTCCTCTGAGAAGCCCAGCTTTTTTAAACGTAAATAAATGTACACCATTTTTAGCTGAAAAAGCTCTGTATGTGTAACAAACTGTTTTTTTCTGTGGCATCTCTAATTTTTTTTAACCAACAAGTTTAAATTGAACATATATCGAAGTAGCTGCTGGTTAAAATTTACTGAGTGCTGTGTGTCTCTCCTCCTCCACGTAGCTACTCTGTTAGCAGTGAATGGCGACTCCAAAAATGATTATGTCCCAAAGCGACATATCCCATGGTATTTCAAGAGGTGGGACTCGAGAGCAGCGGAAGAGAAAAAGCACGGACTGAATACGCTCTGAAAAGTTGGCTGCACCCAACCCCAGTTACTGTTGGCTAAAGTATATCAGTGAAAAGGGGGAAAAAAGCCGAAATTATTAGTGGGGATTGTCCCCTCCATGCCAAAGTTGGTGGGGACATGTCCACACCAGTCCTTCAGAAAGTTATGCCACTGTACCAGTGTCACTATACGTTTTGAGCTGTGTCAGTTCCCTACAGCCTTCTCACTTCCCTTGGGCGCTTTCAGGCCACCAAGTAGAAGTTATCCATCATTATCCCTCCTGTGTGTTTTTTGTTTAGAGGGTTTTCAACATCCAGCAGAAACAAGGAGGACAGCTGGTTCAAGTCTCTGTTCGTCAGGAAGGTTGATCCCAGAAAAGATGCACACTCCACCCTACTGACCAAAAATGAGGAAAGCAACCTCTACAAAATTCAGTGTAAGTTACCATGAGAATGTTGGCTATTTGAATATTAGATTCTTCTAAAAATGATAACAACAACAATAATAAAACGCCTGTCTTTTTCAGTCCATAATGTGAAGCCAGAGTGCCTGGATGCTTACAATAAATTATGGTAAGTGTGACTGTGACCTATAAAGTGATGAAGGAAACCAAAGAGAATTTACCTGTCTATATTAAATAATTACAATTAAACAAACTGCCTTGCAAAGCTATTTACCGCCTCTATCTTTAAGGCTATTAACCTGCCCTGCTTAGAAAATATCCAAAGCTCAGATTGGTTTTCATTTCTGCCCCAGATTCCATCAAGGTGAAGTCGACCATTAAACAGATGCCATTGCTTTGATTTTACAGTGTTTGGGATTCTTTCTTCTCTAAGGAAAACTGCTGTCTAAAAATATTTTGCATCTTCAAGTATTAACATGTATCTAGCTTCACTTTATTTATTCTTACCAGCTTCCTTGTACTTAAACAGTGTGCTTATGGCCAACAGTGTGTAAAGCTATTTATGCATTCACTGAATGGCATATTGGTGGAGCACATTAGTGATGGTTGTCTTGTTTTTTCATTGTGGATCTCTGCAGCTCCCCTTAGGTGGACGGCTGTGCTTTTAGGTTTACAGTCACTCTCTTAATTCAGCAATGGATTTAACAGTTCTCTATAAAATGTTTAAAGCTTGGGGTGTTTTATTTGTATTAGTATGTATATTTTATTTGAAGAATCTGAGTGAAGGGGGGGATTACAAATGCACACAGTTCTTTTAAGGTATTTATTTGGGGGGGAAAAAGAACTTTTGAACCTTTTACTTCAAAGTCATAATTTGTCACTATTGTATTTTTCTGTTGCCTTAAATCTTAATTACTATAATAGATAAATAAATGGCAAAATGTGGGAATGCGGGACATTTGTACACCTTTGTGACTGCTGCTAGCATGTTCTTGTTATTAATTAAAATTAACCCCTTATTCTTTCATTTGGACTTTGACTCCCCCCTCTGGTGGTTAGGAAAAAAATCACAGAAAAGCTGCTCCTTATTAAAAGCTTCATGGTTAAAAGCGTGGAAAAAAAGTTGCAGCTTATTGTGCGGAAAATACGATATGTCCTTTTTAATATAAAAATTTAAAAGAAAAAAATATATTTGTAAGGAAAAATATCAGATTAGATTTCAAAGATTAGATTAGATTATATTTCAAAGCCATAATGCCCAGCTGAGATAGATTTTTGAAAGCAATATTGTTTATCCCGTCTACCATGGCTTCATGTGATTGTTGGTGTGGTTTGTCGTTGGTCACAGCGAGGATGTTTTGCCCTCCATCCATGCTGATAAGTACTACCCCTGTGAGCTGGTGGGAACCTGGAATACTTGGTATGGAGAACAAGACCAGGCTGGTAGGATTACTAATATCAACATACAAATCAGCAGTTTAGCAGGTCTGTGCAGCAGTGCATGGTTTTGAAATCAGCAGGCATGGTATACTGAATCTTCATCACTCATCTGAGGCAACGATCCTTTAGTTAAAACATCACTTTTTCACTTTTCAGATTTAGTTATTTATTTTTTTTGTCTTTGATGTTAGTCAAAAATCTAACCTTCTGTCTGCTGTACAATAACAATAAAGTTGAATATTTCTGCAGTTCATCTGTGGCGTTACAGAGGTGGATACCCCGCTCTGACTGAGGTCATGAACAAGCTCAGGCAGAATAAGGTGATCACTGTCTCCTGTGTCGCTCTTCCTTTACCACCCACTCCGTTAAGTCTTCAGTAAAGCTCATCGATCTGTGTCTGTTGGATGTCAGGAGTTCACGGCATACAGGAAGGAACGCGGGAAGATGCTGCTATCGCGCAGGAATCAGCTCCTGCTGGAGTTCAGCTTCTGGAATGAGCCTGTTCCCCGAGAAGGCCCCAACATCTACGAGCTCAGGTCTTACCAGCTCAGGGTGAGGAACGCCCCCAACACTCTGCACTTAGAGTAATCAATGCACAAGCTGTTCATGAAGATTAAACAATTTCCATTTATCACCTACTTTCATGCAAATGTCACGTTTAAATACCTATGCTTCAACTCATTAAGTATATCAAAGATTGTTTTCAAAAATGAATAAAGCTTGTGTGAAAAGTAAAGAGCTTTTTATCCACCAAAGCCATGTATCCTATTGGAGGCTTTATATCATGTATATTTAAGGCTTTTAGTTACTAAAATGAGCCATTCCTCTTTTTATTTTTTACAAGCAAGAATGTGTTACACTTTGTAAGGATTTTATTTAGGTCACATGGGGTTAAAAAAATGTGAATGTTTGAAATACAAACATACACTACATACACTTTTAATGTCCTTCAGCAAATGCTGAGCATTTTTATTTATTTATGTTTTTACACTATTAATATTCTTGATTACTGCGATATTTGACCTTTATTCCTTTCAGAATTGATTGTATTTTAACAAATAAACTAACAAATATCCAGATTCTTAAACATAGTTCACTTGTTTTTGGTAACAGCCTCCATTTTATGCTTCTTCCTCGTTCAAAACTTTCTCAGTCCACACTGATGTTACACTTGCTTCACGAGGAGAGGGGCTGTGCTTTTAGTAGTTTATAGTTCATGGCACGCAAATTGTATTTTTAAGATCCCAACTGGCTTCCTTTCATTAGATGGAGATAGTTTGAGTCGGATACAATCTGGTAATAGAACGGCAAAAGCTTTTACCATGGCTTTACATTTCTGTTCAAAGATTACTGATGCTTTAAAGCCAGGTCTGTGGAAAATTAGCGATTTTTAAATTGGCTTTACTGAATCCGTTTAGGAGAAGGGTTAAATATTCATAAAAATTATAGCAGAAGCTGCAGAGCAATGACTAAATGTAAATATTTAAGCCTGTAAGTTTGAGTTTAAATTCTCTGTGATTTGTGAAATCTCAATAAATTCCTGCCAGAAAGGCAAATTGTGAAGGGACATATTGTATGTAAACTTCTGACTTGCTGTAGATGGAATGTTTCAAAGCCTTTGCAGATATTCAGACTCTGACGTCTTTTATACCTGTCTTTTCTAATGAAATCAGATCATTGCCCTCATATTGAACGCCATTTCATTCAACCAAAACAGAAAAAGGAAGAACATACCTGATATGTATATTTTTTAAGTATTTGAATATTTCAGCTTTTCCAAACTGTTGAGTGTTTGATTGTGCCTGTTTATTTAAACAAACATAGATCTGAGCCAGACTAAGCCATTTTCTGCAGATTGAGTCGTTCTTTCTAATCTGAAAAGGTCGGATCTACATTTGATAAATGCAAGCCATTATCCATTGTCTTAAAGTTTATCTGACATTTGTGTCTAAACCTCAGATGATTGAAGAAGCCTTCGTGTCTTGTTATTCTTGCATCTAAATGCATTTCATCTGGAAATAAGAACATGATTTATTGCAATAAGGAATGTTGTGTTTTTCCTTTTCTCCTCCTGCAGCCAGGAACCATGATCGAATGGGGTAATTACTGGTAAGGCAGCCTGAATTCATTTGACTCATTGAACTGTAGTTACAGAGCAGTTGCAGCTTATGAACCTTCCCTCACCTCACTGTCATTATGAGCTTTCCCCCAGAGAGGCTTTGGATTTGAAGCTGTGCTGTGCCGTCACTGAGATTAAATCATAAATGAAGCCCTGTCTGCTTGTATGATGCAAAAGTTGGATCTTAGTTTTAACCAGCCTGTTTGATCACATATGACAGCATAACTGAGCTGGCTCGGTTCTTCTAAAGTCAACACATCTAATGCAGCTTTTATGTAGGCTTATGTTTTATTCTGTCTGGAGGGTGACGTATATATATGACGTCCCTGTAATGAAGGTTAATTAGGCTTTTTTAGTTGCTTTCTAGCATGCCTTAATGCTCCATCATTTGAAAAACCTCCTGTAGTCTTATAAGTAATATCAGGGAAGCTACTTAAAGCCAGTTTAGTGTCATTTGTGTCGATGACAGCTTAAAGTCCTGCTTAAAGCTACAAAAACATTTAGAAATGAGACTTCAGAGTTTAACAAATGTGATCTGAATACGCATGTTTGCATAGGGGTGAACATAATGAGGCTAAAACATTCCTTCCACAACAGCTCACCTCCGTCCTGGCCTGCGTTGAGGTTTGGGAACATGTGCAGCAGTTCATGGGTTGATCAGGTTAATGCCAGGTTTTAGACAGAGTCCAGAATGAATTCAGAGAGGAGGGAAGTTTATGATCTTAGTTGGTGTGTTTTGGCCCTGGTTTTAACTCTGGTTGCTGTTTGTCTGCAGGGCTAGAGCGATTCGATACCGCCAGCGTAACAGAGAAGCTGTGGGAGGGTTTTTCTCCCAGATTGGGGACCTCTACATGGTCCATCACCTTTGGGGTAAGACAATAAACTACAATATTTCGCCCATTACTGAGTACGCTGGTTAGATGACAAACGAGCGTATTTCTCAGTTGATTCTCTTTTTTTTTAAACACAGAAAAACTGCATTACATCTCTTTACTTATTGAAAAGTTTCATCTAAACTACACAAGTGTAGCCTAAGTAGGATTTTTGACAAAACAAGTATTTGGATAATATCATCATATTGACTCTCAAAAAAGAATTAACCATCAATAAACTTTGTGTCATTAAGAAACCGCAATGAAAAAAAAACAATGTTACATGATGTATAAATGTTATATACACAAACGCCACTGAGACATAATTAAGAACTGTAAAATATAATTAATAACACATTATTAAAAATGTGCTCTAGTTTATCTATCTGTGATGAAAATGGTAGCAAATTAGCATCACTTATCAGCTCCATTGCTGGTTTTGGCAGCAAATAAGTTTCTAATCATGGTGTCTGACAAATTAATATCACAGCAGAGTCTAATCGGTAAGATCATGTTAGGTTTTTAAACTGGAGTCAAAGGGGGATTAAGACAAACGCAGCAGATGGTTAAGGTGCATTTCCTCCTAAAGATCTGATCTAAACGGCTTCTTCCAGATGTGTCACAGCTGCATCTGTCTCGATCCATGTTCATGTATTTATAGTGACCTCTAGTGCCACTTAAGAGGAAAAAAAAACATTTTCTGATCCAGCTTTTTTGCTTTACTTAATAATCATGTACTACAGACTGCCTCTCCAGAACCGGCATAGAAAACACAACCAGACAAGTTATTTCTGTTGGTTTTGATCATTATGGCTTAAATCAAGACTATATCCCTGATGTCGTTTCTCCAAAAATTCTAGAAAAAGGATTTTTAATATTAAGATGTTGGTCTAATAAAGAGGGCACCCATATTCTATACAGAATATTTGATTTGGGATTGTACTGCATCATTTACTGCATCCATGGGGCATTGCATGAAGGTAATCCATCTTTAGCACCACTGAGGTTTTACAATAGCACAGGTTGCTTTCTGACAATTTTACTTCATACGAGGCGGTGTGCTGGGCAGTCCAGCTTGGTGATTTCAGTAGGGCCATTTCTCGATTCCCAAACACGCGAATATTAAGATGTCGGTTCTTGAGAAGAACACAGGAAAGTATGGATTCGGTGAGAACGGGAGCATGCAGCATAAATATGGGTCAATAGAAAGAGAAGCGTACTCGTGACGTCACCACACCCTCTGCTCATCTGGAGCTGCATTTCACCTCCTGTTATTAAGAGTCTCTAGATAACGATAAATTTTTACATTTTTCATATAGTGAATGATAATTAACACCGTCAGATAAACACAAATCAAGTCAAAATTTTGCCAAATAAAACAAAAAAGTCGTCAGAGCCAGCAGTGCTTCACACACGGCTATGGTGAGAGAGGGCTGCTGCAGGCGGGCTAACGTTAGCCCTGGCTACGGTTAGACTCAGGCCCGATATCGCCACTGTCCTCTCACCATCTGAACTTTTTTTTAAATAATGCACTAAATCACTTAATAGGCCATATAGTGTCGCATTTAAGTATAATGTTCTCACCTCAAATGATCTAAAAATGTACTTAAATAGAACAATAGCAACAGAAAATTGAACTTTTAACTTAATACTCTGAGCACTGTGAGCACTCCACTGGAAGCTGCTGCTGCCGCATTGCATGCTGGGACAGCTGTCAATCACGAGAACAGACAAGTCTGCTCCGATGCAAACTCTGTAAAGAGGGAGGGGCGAAAACAACATCCGGGGACTTTGACAAACTTTATTGTAATTTTGTACACACCGTGTATAAAAAACTAAATTACGTTCAGTACACTCAAGACATTTCCATTTCTTTAAGTGCAGCAGTGATAAAATATAAACATGGCGATATGATGTAATTTGTCCATTCTCGTTCTTGTGAATTGGAACAGGGCTAGAGCTGAGGCTGATGATGTTTCACGATCATGAGAACGTACGAGTACACATATTGAGAAACGGCCTAGGTCTCAGTTCTTTTGGGAACAATAGCCGGTAACAAGTCATACTGGAAAATATAAAGCAGTCAACAGAGATTAGAGCTGTCTTGTTCATATATAAATCATTAGGTATCGGAATATATTTATATATCAGTCCTGATCTAGAATCTGATATAAGCTGCTGGTAGAAACACTTCCATTCTTTTAGCTTCAGTTTAAAATAGATCTACCACATTGGTTAATGATAAATGGGTCAGCTGTTCTCATAAACATTGTTGACAATCGTCCTCTGTTTGATTGATATTACCTGATTAATCCTTTTCTTATATGCTAATATAAGAGTGGGGGGGCTTGATTTCCAAATGAAGGACTTTGGACCACTAAGCATCCAGATGCTGTTGTCAGATTCTGGTTCACTCGACAAGCCTCCAAGATTTAAATTATCCCTATTGCTTGCTCAACTGTTTTCTTTTGAACCACGCTTTCCACTAAACGTCAGTATGTTTAAATACAGCACTCTAAGAGATACCAGATTTTTTAGCAAAGATCCCTTCCCTCTTACCTTTGTTGCAGTTGGTATCTGTCAGTGGAGATCCATCAGTCTTAAAGCATTTTTCTGAGAAACATAATCTTGGGATTTCACAGAATTAACTATCAATCTCTTCAGTACTGTGCGTAATGAATCATTAGAGCATAGGTTAAATGTTTGAATGGAAACAAAAACATTTTGTACTGTTTTGATTTGCAGCTTACAAAGACCTTCAGTCTCGGGAAGACACGAGGAACGCCGTCTGGCAACAGGATGGCTGGCATGAAGTGGTTTATTACACTGGTGAGCTAAATAAAGCCCTCTGTTCTTAAATTTTAAAGCAGTGACATTATAACATCGAACCCTTTCACTTATCTCTTTCTGCAGTTCCTCTTATTCAGCACATGGATTCTAGGATCATGATCCCAACAAAAGCTTCTCCGCTGCAGTAAAGGAAGCCGTTTGTTCATTATCACCCATTCTGTGAATCTCTATTATTGGTCCAAACTTCTGTCAGTGGTACCAAACAACAGCCGGGTTTTTGTTTTGATATTTATTTCATAAAACTTCAGGAATTCATTCCTAAACTTCCAAATTAAATCATAATGGATTTAGAAAGTATCAAGGTCACACAGCTGACCTATTTTAGGGAATGAAAGGAACCAAATTGAAACCTCCTGTTAGTCATGTGCGACATCTCGTGCCACATTGAAAGCAGTTTAGAGAAAAACTTGTTTATGGTTTTGGAAGCAACAAAAATTACTTGAAAAAGTGTAAGAGTGGAAAAAATAAAGATGATACTAGTGTTTAAATTCACTGCTCAGTGCAGCTGCCATTTATTTATTTAAATGTTGATACATGGTGTTTAAATGTGTTGATAAAAGTGACTCTGATGTAAGCTGTCATCGCTGATTGAAACATGGGATTTCTATCATTTAAAAAACATACTTCACTGACCTATCCAGATATCAGAATTTTATATTTGCTGTCTGTTACAAACACTCCAGGTTTTGTTGTTCTGTGCTTTTTTTTTTCTTATATTGTTGGCTTTTCCTGGTGCCGTTTTCGTAACTTTTCTTTTCCTGCGGAGACGGCATGCCGGGTTTTAAAATCCGTTTTTAATCAAACATCTAAAGGTGATTTAAAAAAAAAAATAAAAAATGTGGGAACATGCCCTCCATCAGTGATTGAGGGGGATCTGGATGGAGCAATGCTGCTTTCTACTGTATTAATGGCTGATTTAAAGGATCCATGTTTATCACTTTCATTTTAAGCAGAAATATTAGGAGGGGGGAGAAAATAAATAGTTATTCCGACATCCTTTACAGCACTTCCTTGTCTTTATTTTTAACAATCTTTAAAAGATCGAAGTTGCGACTTAGTACTGAACACATTTTTAATAAGGCTCTCATTGCACATGCCAGAATAAAACAGCTACAAGTTTTCAGGTTCCATGTGAAACGTGCAAAAACACTAGTACAATTTTTATGTCCACCCACATGGTGTTTGGTTACTTTTTTAGTACAAAAGATTAGTCTTAAGTTTAAATATGTGTTTTTAGTATAAAAATCTATTGAGTGTCATAAACGCTTGACTGACACACCTTTGGGTGCAAATATAAAAAGGTTAAGTGAGGAACAGAAATCTTCTAGAACATTTAAATCTTCTCCAGCTCCTTCAGCAGCTCATCGAAGCTCGTCACGTACCAGGAACTCCTCTCCTTGACTTGAGCTCTGACGACGTTCCCCCCAAATCCAATAAAAGCGCTCTGTGGGGGGGAAGATTGCAAAAATGTCAAGATGTGTTCTAATGTACTACGGTCTGGGTTGTCACTCCAGCTAAAGATGCACCGACATGTCAGCTGGGTTTTTTTTTAAAGCTCCCCAACTCAGAATTCCAACCTTTTCTATTTTTTATGATCAAAAAGTTTTCTTTATGAGGTTGGAGGAAAGCACAGCTGTTAAATCTCTTTGAGCTTTCAACCTTTAATATGAAAGATGCCTGATGTGAAAGAAACAGGTCAGTTCTATAAAAGTTCCTTTGAAAAATCAAAATTTATCAGCTATTTTAAATAATAAAACTTGTTTGCTGTTTGATTAAATTGAGAAAGAAGCATTTTTATTTTTTCGGTTAAAGAATAAAACGAGCAATAAGTCCCCTTTTTTAATGTATTCTATATAGAAAACAAAGCAGTTTGTGACCAAATTATAGAATACTGTGCATAATTTTTTTTCTTTAAGGGGACATATTTCTAAGTTTATTTGCCCCTAGGTGGTTTGCTAAGAGCCATAATGGAGCTCCACAGCCTCAGGTTGCAGAATCAGGTTTATTGCCATTGTTAGTGAAGGAGTTCACAAACTAGGAATTTTTTGTGGTACAACCGTGCAACATGAAACATATAATATGGAATAGATAAATAAAATTATAAAAATATCTAAAAACTGTGGGTATACGTCATGCAATAAAATAGACTAATATATACACTTAAGATGAAAATATGGATATAAAATATAAAAAGTACCTCTACCTGTGCCAACTGCCATAATTGCATTAAACAAAATGCTAAAGAAATCAACTTTTTGCATGAATGAACCAGGGGACAGGATAATCTTCTCACATAGTGAATGTTGTTCCCATCATATAGAGAGATTATCAACCAGTGAAACTTAAAATCAGCAGGTGAAACATTTCCAGAAATTGGGAACCAGCCACTCAACTCTGAGCAGCGCATCACTAACATGCCAATGCAAATTATTATTTTTTTAATCAAAAGACTTACAGCAGGGGGGCAGGCCTCCAGATCGGTGGCTCCATCTCCAACCATCACCACTGTTTTGAACCCATACTCCTCCTTCAGCATGCTGATCACTCTACCTTTCCCCCCACTCTCAGCTGTGGGTTGAGTTTCATCAAAACCGGCATATTCACCTGTAGATCGAGTTAGAAATTAGAGGAAAAAAAAAAAAAAAAAATCAACATTCTGAAACAAGTTGAGCGTCAAACAGGTTCTTACCATTAAAGTAGAACTTAAGCCTGTTGGCGTAGACGTGATGCAGAGGGATGTTTAGCTGAGAGGCCACATGTTCGACGATACAACGAAAACCACCAGAAATGAGGAACACCTTTATGTTGCGCTCATGCAGACGGTCTACAAGCTCCCTGCATGAAGAGTAACAAAAGCACCTGTGAGCTTCAGGCAGTATGAAAAATAAACAAAAGAAAGAATTTTTTCACTAAAATATTTTCATCCCCTTTATTTAACCTTTTAAGTTCACATGTTGAATCTTTATTTCACAATAAATCGCAGCCTGTAAAGTATTGATAAGAGGGAAAGCTGGCAGCCAGACACGGCTCACAAACTAATGACAGTTTCCACACCTGGAGCATTCAGAGGTTTAGGGCTAACAACCCCAGAGAGAAAAGACATCAAGAATGCCCAGAAGAGACATGCATCTGGCTGTTGTCAGGTTAGTCCCATTTAGCCTCAGGTCAGACCATAAAACCCTGATATATATAGTATAAACACAAAAGGCTTTAACTCCACATTCTCAGTTAGCATGGTAAACATGAAAGGTTATGACATTTATATTAGAAAAGAACAACAAAAGGATGGCTAGTCCTTTTTAATACACTTTATCTTGCAACGCTGCATCTTAATAAGGGGTGGGTGATGTAAAACTAAAATTTTCTACCACTGTATTTTTTTTTTGGTACAATAAAGATCATGATAGAAAACTATTCTAGGGCTGATACAAGGATCATGATTAAATGATTATTAAGATAATCAACTAATTTAGTCATTAACAATCATTAACTGGAGTGTAGAGACTCTAAAATATGCTGGTAACTATAAGAACAACCCAGACAGAGCAGTAATCATACCTAAATTTATTTATTTTATATATATATGTATATATTACATTCAAGATTTTTAAAAAAAGAAGTCAAAATGTTCCATCTAGAATACCTTTGGCGGATTAGTTTTGGCCTCATCTGATTTAAATTCTGCATAGAATCTTTTAAAGGAACCTCTTCCTATGTAATTATTAATCGAAAATATATCAATTAGCTGCAGCCCTAAACTATTCCTTCTGATCTCCCATCTTTTTTAGGCATTCACAAATACTGCACTTGAAAAACAAACCCACTAAAGTTAGGCTTATTCAGGACACCAGTTTCATGAAGAGGTGTGAATTTGATCAATAAACTGCACAAAGTAAATGCATTCAGTCATATTGTGAACTGAATTTGCTCTAATGGAACAAACAATGGACAAAAGGGTATAAATCTGCAAATGTGGTTCTCTATTTTGAGTTTCCAAACAACAATAATCTTAGTGTTTTATGAATCTATCTTGAAAGCGGATTTATCCGTATAACAATAAACAATGCAATAAATGTCCATCCATAATTTGAATGAACCACTAGTCTAGAACAGGGTTCTTCAACGTTTTCCAGGCCAAGGGCCCCCAAACTGATGGCAGGAGCGAGGACCGTATAATTATATATATTGTATGAAATTGTGTTATATGAAACTGGTCCTATAGTCACTCTATAACAAATGGAGTAATGTAATGAAAGTAATTTCTTTCTGGGATTATTAAAGTATTTCTGATTCTGATTCCTCGTTGATGACACAGGTGTTGTAAATGAAACGGTGCCCAGCTTGAAAGAGCTCCTGTGTGTCGCTGAATGTGTGCATTGATGACTGAAAGACATCTTCTGCCTCCATTTATCTGTTTACTACAGCATGTTGAATTCGTGTTAATGTGTATTTAAAGACATTTCAATTAGAGGAAAAAAATGCAGAGGGAAATATAAAAAAAAAAACTAATCAATCAAAACTTTTGTGACCCCCATGCAGTACCTTCATGGACCCCCTAGGGGTCGCGGACCCCCTGTTGAAGACCTCCGATCTAGAACAATGTCCTCAGGACAGAGGAGACAAAAGTAGAGATGTGTGGAGGAAACCACATCCACTGTCTAAGCCAAAAGTTTTTTTTTAGAAAATGTCAAAAAATGAAGTTTGTTCTGTAGGCACAAAATTAGGACACCTTGGAGTCAATGACTGAACATGAACTCCTCTACATACGTAGGGACCTTAAGAGTGATGATAAGGCAATTTGTCAGACAACTAAAGCTTTCTAAAGCTATGCCCCAGTCAGAATCCAGATATTTACCTGATTTAAATGCTTTGGTGGGACCTTAAGAGAGCTGAGCTGAAACTAGTTAGTATATCAAGTAGCTGGTGTTTGAGGTACCTCAGTTACAGTTAAGGTTTATTTCTAGTGGGTATTTAGATCTGCATAAAAGAAAATATTTCACAATCTTATTACACATGTATTACCTCATAATTTTAAAGTTTAGTATCCCAATTACTGATGTTGTCCAAGAAAGAAGCCAAATAAGGGCTAATATTACATGGATCAGGTTTATGAAAACCATACTTAAAAAAAAAAATCTATATTGAACTAAGAAACAGAAAACAACAAGACAAAAGTGACATAATATCCAGACTAGATGAAGACATATAACATCTAATGTGGTCTTTACACTTGGAGGCAATGTTTCTGCATGCAGTGCACAACAAAACCTGTAGAGTATTGATTTACTTTATCCGACTCTCTCCGCACACTTACTTTATGCCTGGCGTCAGCTGAGGTGGGTGATCAGTTATTAGTTTGTTTACTTGTTCTCTGGAACATCGGATGATGGAAAGTCGTTCAGTAAGGGCCTTCTTAAACGTCATCGAGCCTCCCATGGCTTTACAAGTCCTGAAATGTGAAGGGATATTTGACTCCATACTGATCACGGGATACCATATGGAAAAACAATAACTGAATACAGGAATGTGTTTGTGTTAAAGGCAGTATGTGAAGAGATAATAGTACCATGCAAAAATATTGGGATCAATTGTGAAGTTGAAGGAAAAGGATACGTGGTTTAAAAAAAAACCTCCTTTACTCTAATGCCTATAAATAAACTCCTGCTCAAGTTATGGATACCTGATTAGGCAGATGGTAAAAAGGATGCAAATAGCTGAAAGCGGGCCATGAAAGGTCCCATCTACAGTTCTCCATATCCCTTGAGGAGGACAGGTTGAACATGTAAAAAGAAAAGGAAAAGCAAACTTATGTCTCTGGCCTAGATGTAAAAATGTGTGGTAAAAATATAACAATCTATTACTCAAACAATCCTACAGAAAACCATGGTGATGCCATTGGGTTACCTTACTTTGGCTGGGAGGATAAAAACCAGAAAGAAAAATCATATAATAATTTCCTTCCATTTCACAAAAATGCACTATTTTGTGACCTGAGTGAAGTTGATGCCCCAACCTTCTTCAAATCAGACAAAATTGGTGCTACGTTTGTGCTGGTTTGTGCAGCAAAAATTTTCGTTTGTGCCGCTCTCATTTTAAAGATATAAAGAAATGTCTCTAGAGGTCATCAAAACTCAACCCCCCCACCCCACCTTCTTCAAATCAGACGAAATGGGTGTCAATTAACTCGACTCCATTTGTGCTGATTTGTGCAGCAAAAATTGTCGTTTGTACTGCTTTGGCCTTGAAGATTAAAGGTCAACCAACCCCAAACCCCCACCCCCCACCACCACTTTTATGAAATGAGAAAAAAATGGTGACAATCACCTGGATGGCCATGTCCACCCTTAGCAAATCATTGCCCCCCGCCCCCTGTGGCCACCCCTACCATTTTTCCCTCTAACGCAGAAAGTGGCAGCAGTAATACTCTGAAGGGGAATGTTCAGACTTATTCAACATTTAAATTTTTCATATATTAACAATTACTTTACTACAGAAACACTGTGGTTAATTCACATGCACATCAATGTACTAACATTAAAGATGACAAATACAGAATTCAAGTCTCTCTGCAAGTCATGTAGGAGTCTTCAATGAAATCAGAGATAAATAGCTACTTTAATAATAACTTCAACATTTATTAAATGTGAATAGTAGTACATGTAAATATCAATTTTTTGCAGAATGACTATTGATAAAAGTAGGTAATGACAATATAAAAGATGTTTGCCCCAGAACTTAAACCTGACATAATTCTGTCCACTATACCTTTAATCTAGACAGTGTGGATGTTTAAATATATGTGTTTATTTGTGAGCAAAGGCTGTAGGAAAGTATAGTAAGTCTTTATTTAGAAAACATGGATGTTGTGGTTGTTCCTGTTGGAACAGTGTAGATTGACCCTGAGGTTCTGGGGTCTTCCAGCCACCCCTAAATGCACATTGGTTATTAACTGGCCACCCCTTTGAGGATTTTCTGGGTACACCTCTGATTTGTGCTCCTATCATTCTAAAGATATAAAGAAAAAATGTCCAGGGGTCATCAGAGGTCAACCACTATCTTTAAAATGATAGCGGCACAAATGGAAATTTTTGCTGCACAAATGTTTGACACCAATTTTGTCTGATTTGAAGAAGGCGGGGAGGGCAACTTCACTCAGGTTATTTACTGTTGGGTTATCACATGATGACCCAGCATTTATTAATTACCCCTACTGTAGAACGGCAGAGTGTGGTGCAAAAGTTATAGAGACAGAAGATAAAAGTGCATGATAAGTGGTTCACCTACATTTCTCTGACTGCATCCCCCACACCACAGAACTTGGCGAGTTCATCGATGCCTTCCTCTTTGATGACTGTGCTGTCCACATCAAAGCACACAGCATCTGCTCTCCTGAACAGCTCCTTTGTCTCCTGTATGGTTGTCATCATGCTGAGGAGGGGGGGCAAATTCAACATGAGATCAGCAATGGTGCTATTAAGTCTGACAATTCAGACCAAGGATGTCAGGTGACATGAAGAGCTAACACAGGCAGGACTGTTGTGTTGTTGGTTTAAGGGGACATCTCTTACGCCTGATTTCACCTTGCATGCAGAGGATGTATTTTATCCATTGGAGCAAAAAAAAAAAAAAAAAACGCAGATATTCACTGAAATACCTACGTGCAAACCGTATGTGCTGGTTTGAAATTTAATAACAAGTCTACAAAGTCTCTAATAATAATATAAGGTAGTGTGTTGATGGATGGTCATCCTTGGTCACTGTTGCATCACCCCAATGCGGCAGGCAGTAGACTGTTGACACTGTAACCCGCATCCAAGCAGAAAGGGATAAAAACACATGGAAGCTCTTCTTATGTAACATACCCACAGCTTAGTCTAAAGCGAGTGGAATGTCACGCGATTTGTAGAACCGACGGTTGACTTTACTTACCCCCTTATAGTGCAACTGTCAGCAGTAATAAACTGTTTACCCTGCAGCACAACACTATACTCGTCAAGAATCTGGAATATTGCGTTGTTTCTCCATACATACCGAATAAGAAGAGAGTTGATAAGGCACAGGCGGGCTGGTCGTTTTAACATGAGCCGACTAGAGCGCTTTCAATGGGCTCACCGATGAAGAAGAGACGAGGCAAACGGGCGACCAATCAGAGCGGAGCCCCGAAGGTTCCCGCCTACTCACGCGCTGGCTCGCTGCCATGGCGACCTTAACGGTTAGACACTAGACTTTAGCAAAGATGGGGAAAAATAGTAAGTTATGAAATATTTTAGCTAAGTAATCAAAGAAAGTAAGCAGAAGAAACTCAAATAAGGTTAAAATAAACAAATTCATATTCAAATTTGCTGAGTTTTTGTTTTTTTGTTTTTAAGAACAACAGCAGTTTTGTTAGTAAAGTTTGAATTTCATTGAACTTTTGTAAACATCATTGTGTGCTTTATAGGTATTTAAAATTACAATAAACATTTTCATTTAAAACATTAACTGTACTTTTTTTTATTCTAAGCACGTTTGGAAAGCCAACTGTAGAGGAGTACTTGTGGAAATTTCCACTGAAACCAGCTCAAATAGTGAGCAGGAAGGATATGTAAATCTCCCTAATCAGGCGTAACAACACCATAAAGAATGTAGAAAAGATAGATAGAAAGAAAATAAAGCAATAACAAAACAAGCTAAATACTGAAAAAACAGGGCCATAACCAGGTTTTTTGAAATACCGAGGTCAAATATTGCGATAAATCCTACTTGACAAAAAAAAAACATCCTGACTTTTTAAAATATATTTTGGAAGTTAAATCACAAGCCCATCAAGGAGTGGAATATGAACATCTGTTTTATAATCATTCCAAAACTCACAAAATAGAGAATTTGAGTGAGTGAGAGAATGAATGTGAGTGAGTGAGTGAGTGAGTGAGTGAGTGAGTGAGTGAGTGAGTGAGTGAGTGAGTGAGATAATGAATGTGAGTGAGTGAGTGAGTGAGTGAG
>NW_015150666.1:197218-221078 GCF_000732505.1 Cyprinodon variegatus
AGTGAGTGAGTGAGTGAGTGAGTGAGTGAGTGAGTGAGTGAGTGAGTGAGTGAGTGAGTGAGAGAGTGAAGTTAGTAGTGCATAGCTTATGACTGGGACAAAGTAAGCACAGGTCAATGAAGAGACTGATAAGAAGCCTTTTTTTTATCTTCTGGGTCATTTGTTTAAATGTTCAGGATATCTGGGAAATTCTTTGTCTGGAGAAGAGAAGGTGAGAGTCCTCTGTTGTGTCAGAAGGGAGGAGTCCTGATAACCATTCCTTTTAGAAAGACTGGGATCAAATCATCCTCTAAAAGCGGCTTCTTTAATATATTTTCCTGCATTTCTTTATATCAGCTGTATGTTTGCTCGTCTGTGTGTCTCATTTCACCTCATATCACCCAAACAATTCCCAAAAGCTGTAAAACGCTGCTTGTCAATACAGCTTTTTTCTGATTCATAAACTGCATTTTAATTTATAACCACAGGCCATCTTGGCAAAAGTAATAACTAAACGGATCAAAGATCATACCAATGATGATTTTTAGAGTCATGGCCAGGTACATTCCTGGATGCCACATTACTGTAACTATTAGATACAAACTATTTGCTTATCAAGCTCTTTAAAGGTTTGCATTTACAGCCATACAACCCATAGGAAAGAAAATCTAAAAAGAATCAATCGCAAAGATACAGCAGATATAGATTGTTTTCTAATAATTGTTTGTTTACTTAGGCATGCTTATTTATAAAAAAAAAAAATGAAAGTTTAATAGCACAATAACTCAGAGTTAAATTTACTGCCATGTTGTTTCTTAAACAGAAAAATGTACAACAATTATCTCATGAAAATACTGCAAAAAAAAAAAACACTTTTCAGTTTGTAATATTATTTTTACAAAGTTGTAAAACATTTAGAGAATGGACTCAATAGCTCCACTGTTCACAAAACAAGTTATAGTATCCTAAATATGATCTTTAGTTGTAGAATTCAGTAGATATAATAAATCTGTGGTATTGTTATCTATGTATTATTTCTATCTCTCAATTTCAAACTTTGAAGAACTATAAACTGATACAATGTGTACTCAGATTCTCATTATGAAATTTACAAAGCTCAAAGAAAATTGCAAAAACCAAAAAAAAAAAATAATAATAATAATAATAATAACGGTTGACAAAAGGTATAGGAGAGTATTGTAACATTTCTAAAGAACTAAAAGAGAAGAAAAAACATATCTGCATAGGTGTTGATGAACGATGGTGGAATTCAATTTCTTCTCAAATGGAGCCATCGACAATAAACATGATCAGGATGAGAGTTAGTTTTGAAACATACAACTTTATTTATGCCAACAAACTAAATATTGCATCGTTTCCATAAAATAAAATGATAACAAAAGTTCAGCTAAAATAATATGTAATATCTGTATTTTAGGGACATTTTGAGAAAACAGACTTTTTGTATTGTAGCCTTCTTTTTGCCTTTTGTGTTATATTGCTCTTTGTATGATAATTTCACAAATGCATTGTTGAAGACATTATTGGTTAAAAAGCCTGAAGTGCTCTGCTTCAGTGATGATGATAAGAGGAAAATGTTTCAAGTTAAATAGATTTAAACTGAGAACCTTTGTTTGCTCTAATGGTAACTATGTCCATTTTATCTGTCATTCACATTTATGTATATATTTGTGTCTTATAAAGCCTTGAGGGTTGGACATACTGATGTATGCAAGACAAACTGATAATAAAATACTTTTTTAAATCATATTCATTGTGTATTAATTCTTGCATGTTTCTCCTGGCACCCTGCTCTTCTATGGGTGAAATGAATGGTACACTCTAGACAGGTCATCCATCCATTGCAGGTCAACATAGAGACATACTTACAGGCACACACACTCACACCTAGGGACAATTTAGAGATGCCAACTAACCTAAAAGTCATGTTTTGGACTGTGAGAGGAAGGCAGAGTACCAAGAGAGAACCCATGCATGCACAGGGAGAACATGTGAAAAACATCACTCTGCATCCCCAGCTGAAAAACTGATGTTTTTATGTAGAATGTATGGAAAGACAAATAATACACTTTTTTTTTTTTTTTTTACAAATTATCTGATTTAAATCTGATTAAGTGTATCCTGTCAGTATGGATTCTTGCTTTTTTCCATATTTGCCAAATCCTATTATAATGGGAGATTTTTGGGAGAGTTTATTCATTACTTTCCTCAAATTTGGCTAGTATTTACTTTGTATTTTGCAGTATTATTTTGTGTTAAACTTTTTGGCTTCGGTAAAAATTCAGAAAAAGGTTTCACAAACCTCTTTCGATTTACTGGACTGAGTTCAGAATTGACATTGTTTTAAATGGAAATATTTTGTTTTTTCATTAAACATATTGTCTAGGTTGAGAACCTATATGTGCTTCAGGTGTAGAGGTTTTTCTGTTGTTGTTTTTTCACACTTGGTGGTAAATCTATATATGTTTCTCATGGTGGACACTTCAGTTTGGTTTACTTTAGTTAAAGCATAGAAACCTTCAACATTAATACAAATCTGATGCTGTTTTGGCATTAAGCAAGTAGAATTGGTTTATAAATATATCTAAAGCATGAAATATTTAAACTTATTTAATCTTTTACAAGGAGAATAAAATTGCAGTTCACAAAAATGTAAAGGTCACATTTTAAAAGCGTAAAACATTTTTTTTTTAAACTTAGAAAAAAAGTCTTGCAGTACAGGTTGTAGTTTTATATTTAAGAAAATCATGTTATAACTACCTTAAAATACATTCAGATGGTTCTAAGAATTTAAAAAGATGTGTGGTAATAGGAATATATATACCAGAGTTTAAAATATATATTTCTAAAATAATATCAGATCAACTCTCTGTTTTCACAGCAGAAATGGTGGCAATTATACTAAGCTTACAATGGGAAGAGGAGGGTAGACCAGATAGGGTGGTGGTCTGTACAGATTCCAAAGCAGTTTTAGAAAGTATTCATGTAGAAAGGAAATGATAGAAAACATTTAGTATTAGAAATCCAGCACAGTCTATTCTGATTATATAGGGGTGAAATTGATATTTGGTTATGTTGGGTTCCAGCACTTGAAGCTGTAAAAGGCAATGAAAAGGCAGATAAATAGGCAAAAATGGCTTTAGAGGGAACAATAACCATTAAAGTTCCTTTAGGGAAAAGGCAAGGTAAATCACTTATTAAGAGTAAAGAAATGGAAAAATAGCAACAAAAAAAAGTGGAACGAAAATAAGAAAGGAAGAGGATTACATAAGGTACGAAAATCAGTATTAAATAAAATCATTAATGAGAGAAACAGAAGGGAAGAAGTAATAATCATCATATTAAGAGTGGGCCATACCTATTTAAATGACAACTTATATTTAATAGGGAGGAAAATAATGACAAATGTGAAGGATGTGGAAAAAAAGAAAATGTAGAACATGTATTGATGAACTGTAAAACTTATGAACATGAAAGGGAGAAATTGAGAAGATTGGTTGGAAGAACAGGCAAGGAATGGAGTTTTAAAGGAATACTGGGAAATGAAGGAAATATAAAGGATATTCACAGATGAAGGAAAGCATCATTTATTAATCTACAGAATACAAAATTTAAAAATAGCATATGACGTAAAATAATTTTGCTACACACTCATGTACAGTAGGTGGCGGTATGCAGCTAAAGGTTGCGTGCGATCCTCCATAATAGAAAAGAAGAAGCAGGTTGTAGTTTAGTGGGGGCGCTAATGAGTTGCGTTGCTGATTTGAACCGCTAGGAAGAAGCGCTCTGAGGGGAAGAAGAAGAAAGATGCTCTTTGGCCACGCTGGCTTAGGTAGGTTTCAGTTGATGTTAGAGGGGATATTATGTAGGAATTCTTTGATAAAGATGCAATTTAAAAGGTGCGAGAGTGAATTTGGCCCACTTAGGTCATCAGGTGTAAATGTTCTTCGTTTTAAATCTAAAGTTGTTTGGTTAACATCTGGTTTGAATGCGGAAGCGACGCTTCACGGCTAAATGTATTTTTAACATTGGATAATAAGGTGTCTTCTGTAAATGTATGTAAGTTAATTATAATGTTGGTGGTGTGTTTGCTATAGGAGGAGCGTGAAAGCGGCGGCCTGACTGCAGTCATCACCATGAGATGCTAGAAGGTGAGGATGAGAAGCGCACATGGTCATGGATTAGCAAAAAAATGGCTCAAATAATCTTGGGAAATGTGGTTATTGTGAAATTCTTATGCTAGCAGTCAGAAACATTTCCTAGCTTGAATTGTAGGTGTCGACATTGCTGATTGAAAGCCCACAGGCCCAGGTTAGCTCACCACATGAGCTAACTGGTTTCCTGGTGGAAGTCCTGAACCCTGGTTTTCCCTTTTTCTTTTCTCTCTTTTTTTTTTTTTTTTTTTTTTTTTTTTTTTACAAAATGCAAGTTTAAGAAAGACCTTTTGATTGATCTTAATAAAAGAAATCGAGTATTTCTAATTCCTCTTTCTCTAAACAAAACCACGCAATAAATAGATCAGAATGTGTAGCAATTTAAATATAACAATATAATCAGCATTTTATCTGCAGGCTTAATATCCACGTTAAAAACAGAAATTAAGCAGCAGCAAAGCTTATAATTTAAGTTTTTATCTGTAGAAGATAGTTGGAGACAGACAGCAGACAGATTATGCTCTGTTTGTTTGTTCCACGAAGATAAATTAAGACACTGTCACACGCATTAAGCTTTGATTTAACTGAACCAAACAGCTGGTGTCTGCTTTTATTTGTCTTATCACTGCACATTACAACTTTAGAACCTATAGACCCATTCATAACGCTGCCCTCATGTGGCAGCAGGAGGAAACATGCATGAAAAGTGACACTAAAGACTTTTTTTTGTAAAGTACTTAACTAATTCTTTAAGATTTTCCCTCAGTTTGTATTTGCAGCACTTTAAGGAGCTATGTGAGGTAATACATAACTAGTTTATTTACATACTACTCATTCATAACCAGAACCTTCCATGATAAACTGGTACAAAGCATGTCCAAGCTTCTAACATCCTTTTCAGGCCGAACAATAGGGCCTCACTATGCATCTGGGGGGGAGGAGTGGCGGCCTAGTGGTTAAGGCCCACAGACTGCCACTCTGCCTCTCTTAGCAAGACCCCTAACCCCACACTGCTGCCTGTGCGCTGCACAATGGCAGCCCACTGCTCCTCAAGGGGATTGAGAGGTTAATATCTCCAATGTGAGATCAATTAAGTTCAATTATTATTTACTTTTGTATGCTGTGTATTTTTCATATGCCTCCAAACATCCACACTAAGCATGTTTTGAGAGTGAAAACTAAAACCTACCAACCTTTTGGTCTTTGTTTTAATGTTAAGCATGTTTTTGGTTGCATGGCCGAATTCTGTGTTACTTTGCACGTAGTAAATACAGTCAGACACCATGCTAAATTACTGTTTTTCACAAACTGACTTGACTAGATCAGAGTGCTCCTTATGTGCCTTGTTCTTATGTCAGAGTGACAACAATTTGTTTGAAACCTTTGAATGAAATCTACACAGTTCCTTTAAAACTAATCGGTTTTTATATTGAAGAAAAATTAGATTTTTTTCCACTTATGATCTTTTCTGCTTTTCAGTCCTGCAGCAGAGGATTATGGAGCTCTGCTACACTCAGTTGTTAATGTAACTGGCTTGACCTTCACTCTGGACGGTATGTTTTACTCCCACCCTTAATAGTTATAAACATTAGATGATTAATGGGATCACTGGAAAGGTGACCCTGGGCATGGCTGAATTCTGCTCCAGCTGGGCTCTGTGCTGGATACAGTCAGACACCATGCAACAGCCTCGTCTCATTCCTGCCAACATAACCTGGATAGGCACTTCCCTCAGCTATTATCCAGCTACACAGGAAAGAGTACAATAAACTTAATATTCATAGCATGTCTTTAAAAACATTTTTTCCTGCAGGGCACCCAGTTTCCAAACAGGAGAGGAGTCTGCTCTTTCTGTGGTAACTACATTCAAGTCTTTTTTCTTTTTTTTAAAGATTTTCATTCCTTTGTTATTTATTTGAGTCAAAGTTGCAGTCCATAGGTGTTCCATGAAACATCTTGTTTCATGTAACAAATGACTATATGCCTCCCACCTGGACAGAGCCAGACCACAAATGAGGCTGTAAATGGACACTGCAGGGAGAGGCTGTGCCAGAAACAAGCACTCAGTGACCTGTAAAGATTTATGTGAATGCTTCTCACTACTTTTATAATAAACATGTCACTGTGCTGAAAATAACCCGTGTGTACTGTCTTTTTGTGTGTGTTTTAAATTGGGCTAGGCAATTAATTGCAATTGCAATGTAACAAAATCCAATTTTCAAACTGAAGAGGAACTCAACTTTGGTTATGTTACTTTTAACAAGACTTAAGACGAATTCGGATGTTGCTAAATTTGAGCTAGCATGTAGATTCATGCAAGCAATAGAAGTAAGCACCTTCCATACAGGTTACGGTAAAGTCCTGCAACAATGGAATCTGGAAAAGCAAGCATTCAAGGTCATGAAAAAAATGAAACCCTGGAGGGAGACCTTTTACATGTTTGTGGTCGGTCAGAAAGGAAAATTGACAAAATTGTTTTTTTGGTTTTTTTTTTTTTTTTGTCTTTTCAGCCTTAGTTGTAAATTGAGTTCTCTGGAAGAGATGCAAGAAACAAAACCATGAAAAGTCTTTAAAGATTAGATGTGGGTTTCAATATTAAAGTTTAATAAATATGTTTATACAAATTAAAATATTCTTTCATTAGAGCAGCTCACATTTTCCCTTTGTTTTTGCCTATGCAGTTTGAGTTTAGTCAAAACTAAAGATTGACATTTTGGGAAAATACGAACTGATCCTAAATGAAACATTTCTATATTTTGACAAAAGATGAAGACTTCAGTGGAGGCTATATTCCTCTATATTAAGAACTCGTTTTACAGAATATTTTTTATGTAAAACAGAAAACCAAAAGCTTCCCTGACTAAAAGCTTTAGGAGGTACGTCCCCCACACTTCTCCCCTCATCCTCCAAGGACACTTAAGGGCTGTTCTGATTTTACCAGTTCAGTTTCTTGAGTAGAAGTAATTCCCAGTTGTTCAGACGTATCACCAGCTGTGTTGGCCCGACTCTTCCGCCTCGGCAGCTATAGAAAGCAGGATGGTCTTTGGAGAGTTCTCGAAAAGCGCGGCTCTGTTCTGAGTTTGGCCCTTCTTGACCCAGTGGCCGTAGATCTTGAAGGCGCAGGCGTCGATGAGTTTGCGGATGGGCTTGACTGCATACGGGTCGCTCTTTATCACCTCCTTGGTAACAGGCTTGGCCCGGCGGTAGTGGCAATAGATGCGCATGGTGGCGAGGACAGTCATGCAGATGACCTGATGGAGGAAAAACAGTTTATAAGGTAAAATTAATAACATTTTATGTTGAAATTAAAGTTTCTTAAGGTTTGGTACCTCTGCATTAAATACAGGCTATAACTGTCCAATGATGCAGATATTAAAGAATATTCCTGAAAATTATTCACTCATGTGGTGCAGTGGTGGGAGTAAGATTACTTGATTTATGAAAGTTCACTAACAAACAGCAACCAGTCATTTAATTCTTTGGGTAATTTGAGCTAAATAGGGAGATATTTTAATGTTTCTGTACCAGTGGTATTGCAGCTGGCTGCTTTGATGCAATCTCAACTAAAACATTTTTTTTTAGATCAGCAAAGAACCAAAACAGATCGCTAACATAAAAAAGAGATTTAAGAAGCATCCCAGACACTCAGTCTTTAGACCTACAGAAAATCTGCACTTAAACTTAAGGAGTTTTAAAAGACCTTCAGCTCAAAAATGTTACACATTTGTCCCAGTGCTGTTGGAGACGCCCAATATACTAATTATTTAATTGCTTTACAGGCTGTAAAACATTCAACTGTATTTTTGGATGACATTTGATAATGAGAAGAAGGATCTCTTACCTTGAATCGCCTGTATGGACTGAACTGCCGCACTTCATTAACTACATACTGAGAGAAAAACGAGTGGTTCAGAGCATCAGATGCAGTGAAACGCTGCTTTGGGTCCACCACCAACATCCGGGAGATCTTAAACAGTATAATATTAGCTTTAGGTTATTAAAACTTTTGCTGAAATTTTAAAAAGACAAACCTAAATGTTGGGTTTAAAGAAAAAAAAAAGCCTACCAGATCTTTAACTGTATCAGAGCAATCCTCCCATTCTGGGGATGAGAAGTCATAAGTCCCTGCTAAGATCATCCGCAGCATCAGCATCTGTTTTCTGTGCCAGAAAGGTGGCGAGCCGGCCAGCAGAGTGTACATGATAACACCGGCGCTCCATCTGGAAACACAAGCATCAATGACAGAGACGACTGTGACCTTTCTAAGCAGCAACTATAAGCAAGCTCTCTGATCGAAGCTTTGATTAGTCCAACACAGAACAGATGGAGTCAGCGTGGAAAGTTGAAATCCCCCTTTTACTGTCCATGTGAGATGGGCACCAATTAGTCTCTGGAAACTTACATGTCAACAGCTGTGCCGTATCCTTTGTGTTCTGGATCCATGGAGCACTCGATGATCTCAGGAGCAAGGTAACCCGGTGTCCCACACACCTCTGCATTAAACACATGTTCAAATAGGCAGAAACCTCAACTTGTAAAAGCTGAGTGCACATTTTTCAGTTTTTAGACATACTGCAATAGTTACAATAAACATGTTAGTGAATAGGGATGTTTAATCAAATAAATTCTGTTGTCTAAATATCACAGTATTAATCCAGAAAATGTCCCTTTCTAAAATAAACTGAATACAATGAGAGGATTTAATTTTTGTCAATTTTGTGGAAAAAAAAGTCAGCTGTAAAATGCCTTTTTAAACTGTATGGAGGCCCATCCTTTAGCTTCTCACAAAAGTGTGCAGGAATGTGTGACCATTCCTGCAGATCAAACTGCTGCAACTGAGTCAGGTTGGTAGGTTTAGCTGCAGACCACACCACTTTTTAGCTTTGCAAACACTTTATTCTAATTAGTGATGAGACTTGGACCTGACTTTCCTCCATTAAGCCCCTTTCAGACTGTGTGATTGGATCAATGTCCAAATGAAAGACCTGTTTCTAACAAAGCTTTAACTGCATGGATGAAGTTTCACAACACCAATGCTTCCATTATCGTATTCTCAGTTGGTGGGGTTGTCAGGCTATCAAGCTTCCCCTCGTTCTAATTTTGTCCCAAAGTGCATTTGGGGACTTTAATCTGTTTTTATTTATTTATTCTTGTTGCCTTTGGAGTAATGGCTGCTTCCTCTATTAGTGCTAGTAACTAGTACTTTCAAAGGTCTTTTGTTTTTGCTCAAAGTTAGTGTTTGGGACAGAACTGTCTTCTTCCTAAACGGTATAATCACAGAATATTCCCGTGATGTTTACGGTGTTATTTAATTGTTTGGTCAGATGAAAATGGCGCCTTTAGGCTTTGAAAAACTTTATCCGAGGATTGATTAGGATCTCCTCAGTTTTCTTATAACAATTGACTGTTTTCCTCTGTTGAACTCAGATGTCTAGACCCTGCCTGTGAGTTGATTGTTTGAAAGTGACATTGATGTCTCTCTGTATGGAAAGGAACGGTTTTGTCTGATTTAATGTAAAACAGGGAGAAATAATTATTTTATTTTTTTATGTTCAAGTGAAAATCTGTTTTTAATAATGAAGGTTACAAAAAGTTTGATCTACTTAGCAAAAAAAAAAAAAAAGCTAAACCCAGAGTTCAGTAATGTGCAGCGAAAGTATGTGTCATTAAAGGATATTTACCATTGCTTTTACAATCCATTCCTATTATTCCTTATAGATTCACGTAATAATGTTTTTTCATGGGGGACACTGAACAACAGAATAACAACAAAAAAAAGGTAAGGATGCATTGTTTGGTTTATAAAGTCAGCCACAACAGATAAGAACTGTGATCCTCTTTTTAATACGGCTGGAGGTTAAAGCTGACTGTAACTTCTCATTAATCATTAACGTAAATTATAAAGGAGAAAAATTAAAAAGGTCAAAGGGACGAATCATTTACAGTCTCTTCTGTCACTGCATATCATAATAAGAAAAAAAATGATCTAAATAAGTAAAAAATTCTTAAGATTATAGTATTTTTCCCTTAATTTAGAAAGTAAATAACATTATTCCTCAAAGGAATAATAACTTTAGCTCTTGATATTAAACAGTTCTTTTTTTCTTATTATTTTAAACTTATATCATCTTATATCGTCTGCATTTTTTCTTACTTACTTGCTCAAATTAAGAGAAAATACACTATTTTAAGAAAAAATTACTTCCCTATATTTCAATTTTGCATCATATGTGTTCATTACAGGGAAAGACCAGTTCTAGAGGACACTGGGCCTTGTCGGCCTGTCTAGAACCACCTATGATTTCAGCATATATGATTAGGGCATAATTACATTTCTAAGCTTGATGTGTTTGGAAACTTTAAAATGCAGCTGCTTTATGTCCAACCAAGTCAGATCAACCTTTACCTCCCTTTATCAACAGAAATGCTAAATTAATAAAAAAAAAATAAGAGTTTTAATATTTACGTATGTGGAAGCTCAGTGGTTGCATTATTTCTTTTTTTTTTCACCTTTTCTTTAAATTTTCTGATTTATAATTTTACTTACAAAGCAAAACTTCTCCTGTCTTTTGTGTTTAAAAATACATCTACTAAAAGTTGAATTTAGGCTTATCTATTGACTTTTGTCTAGCATATTTTACGGTTACCAGAGGATGGCTGCATCACGCTTAATTAGACGCCGGTCCTAACCCTTGGAGTCCACCAAGTTCACTTCATCGCCAGTTTCTGCTGATGATGATCTTAAGGTTTCTGGGAAGTCTAGTTAGAAAGGTCAGCATACCACGGCCCTCTGGCTGCAGCCAATAGATCAGAGTGTCCTGTGCTGTTCATAGCAGGAAGCACGCTTTGCAACTAGATCCAGATTCATGCCCCCCCAAAGCACCAACTGTTGCTCTAATGAAACAGCAGGTTGTGTAAGAAGGAAAGATAGCAGTTTTCCTTGTGGAGGGCACTAAACGTATCAACTGATCTTACAGGAAGTGATGCTGGAGCTGATCTCTATCCTTTAGTCAAAGCTTGAGGTTGTCAGGGAATTTTGTAGCAGATATAGGATTTAAGGGACTATTGGTTTGACTTGTGACTCCACTGAAAACCTCCACCCACCTTTGAGTGTCTGTCCTGGCTGGATCTGCACGGCGAAGCCAAAGTCTGTGAGTTTGATGTTCATGTTGTCATCCAACAGGATGTTCTCAGGCTTTAGGTCCCGGTGAACGATGTTCTGGTCGTGAAGGAACTGGACCACCTCCAGCAAAGCACGCATAATCTTCCTAAATGAACATTTATCTGTTTAAAAAAACATTACAGGGAGTAATGTTGGTAAAGCTGGCTTACAGACCTGGTTTCCCTTTCTGACAAAGTTACTTTCTCCGTGAGGTAGTCAAAAAGTTCCCCTCTCTTCATCCTGGGAGGAGGAAAATGAAACATAGGCTGCAGCTTATTTGAGCGGTTAGACGTGTAAATCTAACATAAACCACAACACTTACAGATCAAAAACCAGGAAGAAGAAAGCTTTGGACTCGTAGCAGTCTTTGAGCTGTACTGGAGACAAGAAATCACTTCATCAGTGGATCAGCTGATATCTGAGCATCATCGGACATTTAGAGATTAGGAAAAGTGCTTACTGATGTTTTCCTTCCCACAGACTTTCTTAAGGATGTCAATCTCCTTCACCGTCGCCTCTCTGATCTCCTCAATCTCCTGCGGGGTAATTTTGTCAGATGGGGTAATGTCTATGATCTTTACAGCATACTCCTGATCGGTGCGCTTGTTCACACAGCGGCGTACCACACTGCTCACCCCCCTGTCAGAGAAGAAAACGTCAACCAACATCTGAGCACAAATGTGACACTTTTGTTCACTTCAGAAACAATCTCTGTGTTTTTATTTTTTTAAATAGCTCATGATTTTATTCACCTTTTGGTGATTTACAGGAACAACAGATTTAAAATCTATATTATTATAGTCTGAGGAAGTTGTTTTTTAAAGGTTGAGTCAGATCCCTGAGTTTAACCTAATGAAACTAAGTATGTGGACCTGACTACTAATGAACATAATTTCCTCACTTCCAACGACCTGCTGACCTGTATGGGAGAAAGACACTGTTACGCAATCACCCGGCATGACCATCGGTCCAGAGACCCTCCTAACACTATAACCTTTGTCCACAACGTGTGGAAGTTAATGAATGCTGCCTTCTGCACGCTGAGGCTTACATAACAGCCACCATCTTAGAGGCAGCGGGGAATGATAATCAGAGCAGCAGGTATTTTAGACCATTCCCTCCAAAAAAAAAAAAACTCAGTGGAGACATGAAGACAGACGTGCACTTTGTCCTTTAAGATGTGTTTTCACAGTTTTGCATTTCACAAACAGAAAACTTTGATGTATTTAATTTGAATATTTTGTTACAGATCGACGAAAGACCAAACCTGCCATAAATAAAAACACATACAGAAAAAAATGAAGGACTTAATAATATAAAACTGTTTGAAAAACTAGCAAATAATATGAATTTGTGTGCCATTAAACGGGACAAAATAATAAAAATTTGATATATCTACAATTAATCGATTATTTGTCTAAAAATGTATATTTTAACTTTTATTTTTACTTTTCTTCTTGCTTTTATGCTGACTTATTTTTTAACCCACTTATTTTCTGTTATACATTTTTCTAAGTGTTTATTTAATGTTTGTGTATTGATTGCAAGTGGGTGCAAATAGAGGTTAAAAAACATAACAGTAAGAATAGGATGAATGGTTTTCTAAATCTTTCTTCTATCTTTGAGTTTTTTTCTGCACCTAAATGTTTTCCAATTATCAAACTAATTGGAATATCAAACAAAGATAACAGCAGTCGATTTGAAATGCTTTTAAATTGTCATGAAACGTATTAAGGGATATTTATCTTAACTGCTCCCTTTGGGAAAATATTATTCACCTCTGTCAAAAAATAAAAATTCAACTTAAGTAGCCAGACTTAAGCTTGATAACAACCAGTGATGTCATCAGGCTATATGGGTTATATCAATGTGGGATATTGGTCTGATTTTGACCAAAAAATTCCAATATTAGCAAACAGATAAAATCAGTCAGCTTCTGTTAAAGTTTAACCCATTGCTTAATATAACATGAGTCAGTTGTTCTCTGACCTAATGTTGTTGAATTTTGTTCTCTGTTTTGGTAATATTACTTATTAAGCCTTTACTTATGAAAGCTTGTATGATTTGAGGTAATATTGTATCAGGTCAATATCAGTATTGGTCAGTACTCAAAACTGCAATATTGATATCGTATCAGAAATGAAAAAGTTCCCTAATAACAACCGCAGCAGTGAAATCATAAAAACAGTTAGATAGAGCCTGTCCAACAGAATTACGGGGAGTCATGGCCTGTGTGGTTAGCCTTTGTCCTGTGAGCCTATCCCAGAATGCTCCAATGGACAATGGCAGCCCGCTCCCCCCTAAGGAGATGAGTTAGATGCAGAAAAAAAAAAAAAAATATGTTGAAATGCACAAAGTTAAAATAATCAAGTAAGATAAGAAAAAGTAAATAGATGATAGCCTGGAACTGCATAACTGAAGGTTAACTGAAGCACATCAGCCTCTAAGGAAAGGAGATCTACTTTATACACTGCAAAAAATGAAATCTAAATATGCCTTTTTTTTTCTTTAGATAGTTGCATTTTTTCTTGGCTTAAAGAAGTAAGTAAGACACTTTGACAATAAAACAATTTACATTTAAAATAAGAAAAAACAATTGCATTGTCTTATTTCAAGTGCATATTATCTATGATCTTATTTTAAGAGTAAAAAAAACTCATTCCATTGGAAAATTATCTTATTTACCTGAAATGAATTGAAGATTTTTTTTTTTTTACATATTTCTAGATTGTTTTTCTAGCGTTTTATTTTTCAATTGCTGTAAATTATCCACTTTTCCTCTTCACATGCCTCATAGTTTTTATGTAATTTTGTTTTTATCTTTTATTTTTTATTTTTATGCATTCTGAGCAAAATGTTCATAAAAATATAATTGGTTGAAAATGACAATAATGATGATTGATTCTCTATTACCTGCAGATATAGCTACTTCTTAATTAAGACTGTTTTCTTTTAAAGTGTCCCGTTTTACCAACATAAAATAGATTAGAGTTTGTTTAAATTGACATAATGGGACTAAAACTGATTTACAGGCTAAAAACTAACAGCTGAAATGGGTCTCAATTCATAGATCATTATAAAAATATTTGTCATCACCCAAAAGGAATGGAAATACCCTCAGTAATTCTGAATGTTGCACTCCAAACACATACCGGCCCAGGATCTCCTTGGGTTCGTACTTGTCGTAGAACTCCTGTGCTCCCACCCAGTCTGGGATCTCCTCCTCTTTGGTCATGATGAAGCAGCGCTGGTTCACGTCCGAAAGGTAAGTAAATGTTTTCCTCTTATACGTCAAAGAGAGCTGCAAGAACTAAACATGCACAAAACAACACTGAGGTTTTTAATGTATGTGCATTCATTCTCAATACCTTCTGATGCCACTAAATTCCATAGTTTTACTGCAGTGGAATAACATCACACAGACTAATTTCCTCAAACTATATTAGTACAATTATTGGCATAATCAAATACCGGAGCTAAGCTTGATATTTGTTTTTGGTCTATGTGTTGAATAACTTTTAGTCACTTATTGCATCTTATTTCTGAGATAGACTAATGACCTTTTCAATAACAACAACAATAGCATTTTGCCAATGTTTGCTAAATATCCAGTCCACCAAGAGACACTAGAGAATCAGGCACTGGGTGGACTGGGTTAGTGACTTCACATTTCCTTTAAATCATGCAGAGGCAGAATTTCTTAGCCGTTCCTCTGAATAGAAAACACTAGAGAACATTTCATTCAGAAACAGCTTAAGAAATACATTTTATTTCCTGTTAACACAGAGCTATATGTATAGAGTTTGCTAAATCAGGACAGGATTGACACTGAAAGTTGTTTTGTTTTTTTACACTCCAGCATGAAACAAAAAGCAGTTGGTAAAAGGGTCGTAATCCATACTGTTAAGTAAGGTTGAGGCTCTGTGGTACTGTGGGCCCAGTTCTCTTCCAAGGCCCTGGGAATTTGGATATTTTAAATACAGATCTTTGTTGTAAATACTGGTCTTCATTGGAAAATTGAAAATAAATCATGAATTGCTCTGGAAATCTTTGGCTAAATGAACACAAAGGATTCAGTGGAGATTCAACATACTTATCCTGAGGCAAGATCATTCCCAGGGTAAAATCCTTTAAGAATGTGGTGGTGTTAGCTGAAGAGAATTTAGGAGTAAGCGCAGGACTTTGGTCCAGTGATTGTGAGTGGTAAAACATCCTGCTTTGCGTGAGTCTACCTTATTAAACGTGTAGAAAACTATCCTAGTGGGAAAAGATGCTTGTACAATGTTCTTTTTTGCCTCCTACCTATAAATCAAATACGTTTGCATCCTCATTTTTTAGTGTGGGATTATGTTGGTATAGTTTAAAACTTAAGATTCAAATTGTTTTTACACACAGGGTGGAGAAATTGCAAAACAGTGTTAGACCTGATTTACTCAACGGTTGATTTGATTGGATTTCTAGTCTGATTATTCATGCGATTTTAAGCAGTGTCCATTGCAGTTAAAATCACAACCTAGATTTATATTATAACCCCACTAATATATATATATATATATATATATTTAATTTTCCTGTATAATCTGTTCATAGCTTTCATATTTATTTTATAGCCTTTTACAATTACTACGTTTATATAAACCATTTAGTTTCTTTACACGTTTATATATTTATATCCTGTATAGCACTTCTGGATAGATGCAAACTACATTTTGTTGGTTTGTACCTGTGACAGTGTGTGACAATAAAGTTGAATTCAAATTCTAGATTTACCTCAAAGCAGTGTTTGAATGAAAGGATCCCTTATGAATCTCCATCATGCTCCAATAAAATCAGACAGAAGAAAACCCCCAGCTCACTCACCGTCTTTCAGCGCCTGCTCCCACAGAGGGACTCCATGGTTAAAAGTGTCCTGTCTGTTCCCAAGAAGTAAAAATCAACCACTTAGAAATCCACTCAGACTCTAGTGCAGCAGGAGCGCTGTAGAGTCGCTAGTGCCATGTTGTAAAGGGTGAGCTTTAATGTCAAATGCCAAAAATAAATGGGTGCTTCCACAGCAACTTCACGTGCAAAAAAAAAAAATCCAGATTACCAAACGTACATCCAAGCAGCTCCTTCTCTCACAGCTAAGGCTTTAAGGCACACTTCCCATGTGTCGCTTGCGTTTAGCACCGAGACCAGAGTGACACAACAGGTGCTGGAGCCCTGAGGTGTCTCTGCTTCAATGTTCCTAAAATCTAATTGAAGAATGTAGCAGATAAGAATAGAAACAGTTCAGTGTGGTGTGGCTGAGGAGGCAGTGAAATCAAACACCAACGTCATCATCCATGTGCTTTATTTGCTTTATCTGATGAAACCATACGATGAGAACCAGCAGCTTAATTCTACATATTCTGTGTTATTTGAGCTTTTAGAATAAAAGCGCTGCTAATGAAAAGCATCATCTAAATTACACTCAACTCAAAATAATGACACCAAAATATATAAACAGTATTTATAAGACTATGATTACAAACTCTGCAGCTGTGTTCTCACAACAAAATGAGGTTGCTTCAAATAGTTTGTTTAAATAAAGCATGTTTATTGGTGGTTTGATCCCTTGAAGATTACACCCCACTAGTATCTGGTGAGCTGACACATGATCTCAACTCTGCAGGACTTTTTGTCTTCATCTCAAGAAAGACCTAAAGAGGAGAGAAAGACATTTCAATGAGATTGTTTAAAAAAATTTAAAAAGAAGTTTTATGGAAAACCTGACAACACATTAAGAAAAAAGGACACTTGACACTACTCCCCCTAGTGGTCACACTGAGTACTGCTCTACTATCCATCATTCTAATGCTAAGTCATCCACATTCTATTTTACCTTCTGCTCCTCATTTTCTAGTCCCCTTCAGAGAAAAAAAATAAAGGGAAAGAAAGATATAAAATATGTGAGTTTTTAATACAACTGAAACAGCTCACCATCTCAGAAGTACCTCAGATTCACTGATCAGTTAAACATTTCTGTACAATAGAGACTTGCTATATTTAGGTTACTAGGATTAAACTCTGCAGCAGGTTTCTCACAACATCTAGACAGAAGGATAATTCAATTTAAATTCGGTCATTATATTCAGAAAGTAAAACTAACACTTTATGGATGCATAACACTGACTAATACATTTTACTTCTTGTTTTCTGTTTACTTGAGTTTATTTGGTAATTTCAATTTAGAAAAGTAGACTACAGAGGACAAAAAAAATGCATTTTAATCCATAAGTATTGTGGCTTTCATCATAATACGGAAGTTCCTGATTTGTTCTTGCAGGTCTTTCCCACAGGAGATGACCATCCAGAGTGATGTATTCAAGAGACAAGTTAAATCTTTATCAATCCAACAAGTGGGAAATTTCAGTTGTTTTAATGAAAAGTTAAGTTAAAGGAAGATATGTTGTAGAAAGGGGTGTAGGAGTACAAGAGAAAGCCCCAGTGTTGGTTTTTAAAGCACATGGGTTTCTAAAGTTTGGAGATTGACAAGTTGAAGGCTAGACAGAGCTTCATGGGACAGACGTATCCAGGACATGGTCTACAAACGTCAGGGTTCTTTGTTTTAAGCCACCTCTAAACCCCACGCAATGTCAAAAGCGCCTTTTGCAGACTAAGGAGATCAAGGACAAGAGTCTCTAGAGACAGAAAAAGGGAGAGGCCCAGAATCCAAGCTGCTTGAGGTCTAATGTGACATTTGAACAGCCAGCTGTGATTTATGGAGCCTTATCTACATGTGTTGGTCCACCTTGTTTCATTAAGTCCAAAAAAGATGTCTATTAGTTTTGTTTTTTTTTGTTTTTTTTGCTTTGTGGTTATACCCATTATATTTCCCTGCAGTACTTCTTTGGACCTAACCCCCCCAGAATTAACAATACTGTCATAGATGACCATTATGCCAATGTTCTTTAATGGGCTGATAAATAAAGGTTGATTGACCAAAACCTCAGAGTATGTAGAGGAACAGTGGAAAACAGCAATAGAGATTTTTTTTTTTTTGCCAGAGGAAAAGACATATTACAGAAAAAAATCCTATTTTATTGACTTTTTAGAAAGTAGAAGAAACCTTAATAGTTTAAGTCTACACGTTGGGCTTTGAAGATTTATAATTAATGCCTAAAACACATATCTCCTGTGGCTTTAACCTCATGAAGGCACTTAAAAATGTTCAAATCCTTGAATATAGTTTTAACTAGTTTTACATCAATGCACTCAGAATCAATGTAAACCAATAGAGCGGATAAAAAGAAATTCTGAAATAAAAAGCTATTTAAAAAATAAACAAAAACTCTGACAAAACCAGAAGTAGATAGTCGAGAAAATGTTTTTCTATTTACATTTGCATATGTAAACTTACCATTAGCAAACCTGCACTGTTTGAGCACTTCGCCAAATCCCTCACAGAGCTTCAGGTCACTCTGGTTCTGAGCACATTCCAGGAACTGCTTCAGTTCATAGGAGCACATCTGCGTCTGGTCTGCCTGCTGCTGTCCCTGCTGCTGGTACGGCTCCTTATGGACACAAAACACACAATGATGGTTGACAGATCCTTCATTAGCAGAAAACAACTTCAGGCATCTTGAGTTAAGACGCTGGTCTAAGTGCGTAATAAAAGCTCTGATGGTGATCAAGCAATTCATCTAATTCTGATATAAACTAACTGGTGGTCTTTTCTGATGAAAACTTGGTTTCCTTATTTGAACTGGCTCAAGGGTTTCTCAGGCCGGTAATCTTTAAATGGGTCATTCTTATTTACAGTCCCAAATCCTTATTGTCCTGGTCCAAACAAGAGCTTTACCTGTCATGTTCATTCTATCACAACTCTTTACTGGATCTTTAATTACAGTCCTGCCAGCTGTCTGGTAAACAAAATAATCTTCTCCAACCCTAGTTTCACAGAAGGCTGCTCATCAGTTTACCTGATATGTGACGTCAGGCCTGGCAGCCTCAGAGCTGCCTCCGCTGAAGGCACCAGTCATGGCGTGACCGAGGGTGTGTCCCACTGCAGAGCCCACTGCCACGCCTGCGGCTGTCGTTGCCATCTGTGCGAACATGCCAGGCTGTCTGGGCGCTGCGGCTGGCGCACCAACAGCAGATGGAGCGGCCTGCATGGGGACTGGAGCATGAGTTGGAGGTGCCGCCCTGGCCATTGGTGGAGGTGAAGGTGGTGCCCGGCTGTGGAAAGTAAAGTTCAATTTAAAAGGTCAGGGAAAACGGCGTCAACAAAAGGCCAAACTATGCAGTAAATAACTCATTTTATATCAACACCTTAATCCTTAATATAGGAACAGAAAAGTTAAGCAGCTGTGTATATTTATGAATTAAAAGAAAAATATAATTCTAGAGCATTAAATTAACAATTTTATACATCAGGTGTTTTAATAGTTTCCCTTTAAATAGGAATAATTTTAAAGTGCAAGCTGTGTTGAAATCTAGGCTGATGTTTCCTTAAGGCACTGGCTGGAGGTTTCCTCAGGTCACATTATACAGCAGAGCTGGGATCCCCACGGTCACTGCTTATTACATTGTTATACACTTCGAAAATTTTAATCCTCATCAACAGCTGTTAAAGAATCACATCTAACGGCATACATCAAAACAGAAAGCTGTTTGAAACATCAACAGTATGTTTGGTCTGGTCCTTATGTAGCCACTGTTTTGGGCCAAATATTTGCACAGCCTAAAATTTATGCATTACATATGCTATTTTGTAATTTATTAGAATAAATTATTTTTTTTATTTAACAATCAGCTCACCTTTTCTACTTTATTTTTTTCAGCTACAAGAATGATTTTCCTTATTTTCAGTACAGATGGTTGTTGTTTATCTTAAAGAAAATTGACCCATAACCTGGAAATATTTGCTGGAAATTCAACAAAATAAATATTTGAGACACATCGATGTAATATGTCTATTAAAACAACAGACATAGCTAGACCAGAAGTTATCCTGATACACTTAAAAGTTGACCTTTTTAAGTCTTAATAAGATATATCTTTGACATTATATAACATAATGACCTTCATTCATTTAAGTCGATTACAAGAAAAAGACAACAGCTTAAAGCGGCTATAAAACATCCGATTTAAATGACTAAATAAAGTTTAAATCACTGACAGCAGTTAATCTCACTAACGTTCCAGGTTCAGACTTTGGTAGATGACGCCGTAACAGTTACCTGAATGTTAGCATATCGGCTAACCCGCACCTCGCATTCTTACAGTTTCCCCACGGTTTCAACAATTTAGGCAAATAACGTTAAATGTATTTAATTACCTGGCAGGAGGGCTCATCCTGCTGGGTCGGCTTCTGCTTCCTCTTGGCATTTTCAAGAGTTAAGTTTGTTTCGCTGCTCGTGTGAGAAAAGATGGACGCAACTCTGAGCTGCTATGACACACGCTCGCAGTTTTATCTCGACCTTTAGTTAATCCGGAACTTTCCATGTGTTACATCAGCTATCCTCCGACTGACTTCCGCTGCCGCAAAAACTATTGTGTAACTGATGATAATATATAATAAAAATATTTTTTTTGTTGTTGTACCATTTCTCATTAAAATCGGATAATAATTTAAATTCACAGATGCCTGTTTGTTTGTTCTTTTTTTTACATTTTCAATCCAGAAAGGGAACAATGTGCCTAAAACATGAATATAATTTCGGCAATCTAAAAATGGTGGTAGGAAGAAATATATCGACACAACCTGTTGCAACTAACCAAAAAACATGTTGGGGACAGTAAACATGTGACACAGGTTCCTCTGGCTAATTAAGTAAGATTCAGACCGAAGTGCAAAATGAAATGAAGGAACATAAGCTTGCGATGATTCTCAGTTATCCAGGTCATAGTCATTCAAAAAAAAAAAAGTGTTTTAAAAAAAACAATCCACTGGACTTTGTTTCCAAGTTTGAAGACATTACGCTTTCCATCCAGGAAGCTTTTTCAATTCAAAATGTCAGAATTAGTGTTGAGTCCCAAGCTTTATAGAGTAACCCAAAATAAAGCCTTGATTTGGCTTAGAAAACAAGTCCTCCCCTTAGGAATGGGGAGTCCTTGAGGCCATTTTTGGCCTGCAATACCTGATACTGGTCTATGCCTTTGAAAGGGAGGTCGTTGTTGGCCTGGCTGACCAGGCGAGATGTTTTGGTCCCCTGCATGGGGAATGGTGTTGAGATGATAGTGGGAAGGAATCAACCCTATGCTTTGTAGGTTTTTTATGGATGAAATTTGAGTCCACTCCCTCTGTTTAAGGTTTTTGCTGTTTTAATATAGATGGCGTCATTCACATCCCTCTCAAACCACCTTACTTCTTTGTCCAAAATGTGAACATTCTGGTCCTCAAAAGAATGACCTTTGTTCATCGGGTGTCTATGTACAGCCAAGTCTTGTCCGGAGGAGGTCGCTCTTCTGTGTTGGGCCATGCATCTGTGGAGAGGTTTTTTTGTTTCTCCAATATGAAGATCACAGCATTCCTCAATGCATTTAACTGCATACACCACTCCGCTCGTATTTGGTCAGGGGGTTTTGTCTCTAGGATGCACTAGTCTCTGTTTAAGCGTCTTGTTTGGTTTGAATTCTACTGGGATTTTGTGTTTGGAGAAAATCCTCTTGAGTTTTACAGAGACTCCAGCAACATATATGGATAATTAAATGTTTTTGCATTAAATTATCTCACCATTATGTTCTGCTGCGTGTCTTTTGGATTTCCTTGCTGATTTGACAAACGCCCAGTAAGGTTTGGTGAGCACCTTTGATGTGTTTCTGTTCTTCTTGCTTCCCTTCTGTTTTGTAGGGACATGCTCGGCTTTCTGTCATCAGAACCTGACAACACCGGGCTCCCCGGATGGGATGGGAAACGTCTTTAAACTTGGAAAAAAAGTCCAGTGGACTATATTTTTTAACACTGTTTTTGGAAAGGAATCTAAGCTGCACATCACTGTGAAAACATCATCCACACCGTGAAACATGGTGGTGGCAGCATTGTGTTGTTTGGATGCTGTTCTTTGGATGCCTGTTTGTTTGTTTTTTTACATTTTCTATCCAGTAAAGGAACAATGTTCCTAAAACATGAGTATAATTTCGAAAATCTAAAAATGGTGGTAGGAAAAAATATATCGACACAACCTGTTGTTTGTTTGTTGTGTTGTTTGGATGCCTGTTTGTTGGTTCTTTTTTACATATTCAATTCAGTTAAGGAACTATGTGCCTAAAATATGAGTATAATTTCGACAATCTAAAAATGGTGGTAGGAAAAAATATATCGACACAACCTGTTGTTTGTTTGTTGTGTTGTTTGGATGCCTGTTTGTTGGTTCTTTTTTACATATTCAATTCAGTTAAGGAACTATGTGCCTAAAATATGAGTATAATTTCGACAATCTAAAAATGGTGGTAGGAAAAAATATATCGACACAACCTGTTGTTTGTTTGTTGTGTTGTTTGGATGCCTGTTTGTTGGTTCTTTTTTACATATTCAATTCAGTTAAGGAACTATGTGCCTAAAATATGAGTATAATTTCGACAATCTAAAAATGGTGGTAGGACAGGGAACCTGAGGTTGCTGATGCTGATGATCCATGGTGCTTCATACAGGACTTAAAGATTTTCTCCCCTAGTAAATTAAATAATCTAGTGCTTATTGCTTAAATTTGGTGATCTTTGTCCAATTTTAAAATGAACCTGATGATCTAAAACATTTAGAAAAATATCAGGTATTTGCATAACACAAAAAAAGTTTTTCTGCACTGTCTGCATTTCACATATGTAGAAGGAAAGCAGATACCTTGTGATATTTCTTTAAAATAACAACCTTAATTGTTAAACTGATAACAGTGTAGTAAGGATGTACTTTTGGATTAAAGTTTGTTATTACTACTATTACATTTTTTCCCCTGATACATACACACACACAGCTGTTTTTATGACATATGGGGACATCTAACTGACTTGCATTTATTTTATAGGGCATAACCCAGACCTGACCCTACTACCAACTTATACCTAACCCTAACCTAAACAGAACCGTGCAAGACAGACCAATAGAAGATCCCTTCTGCCTACAGCTATCAAAAGCTACAACTTGATCACAAAAAAAAAATCAACAAACCCTATGAGTTACTGAAACATAAAATTTCCCTTTATTAATAATGTATTTTTGAATTAAATTATTTTTCCAGTTAACCTGGGTCCTGGATATGCATGGGGTCCCATTATCCTCAGCACTGTTCTAGCAGTGCTTGGAAACATAATCTCTAATGAATTTTCAGATTCCTTTTCAGGTTTAATTACCATGGGAATATCAGTTATCCCACTGTTAAGGAAGAAGATAGGAGCTATGTGTTCCAGCAGGGGATTGCAAATTCAGAAAAGTTAAACAAAAAATTTTGATATTTTCCTTAAATGCCCGCCATTTATTAACTGTGTTATCTGCAATGAAAATGCAAGTAGAATATTCATAGTTCTAATCGGAAGATTTCACATTAGAGAGAAAAAAGCCTGGAAAATAAATAGAAATTGATAA